>NC_057812.1:283103846-283106788 GCF_018294505.1 Triticum aestivum | reverse complement strand
TACATATGCATCATTATCAACAAAGGGATGGTGGGGTTTAACTGCAGCAAGCCAGCTTTGACTCAGTGGCTATCCTGAACTACGACTGCAAGCAACTCTTTGAGGTGGCGCACACGAGTCCACATATTCACCATATCAATACACCACTATGGATCCGCTCCCGTCTCCGTACGAGAACGCCATCCATAGCACTCACGCTTATCTTGCGTATTTTAGAGTATCCACTTTCAATTGTCTATGAACTGATATAAGCAACCCAGAAGTCCTTTTCCGCGGACACGGCTATTCGAATAGATGATGTTAACCCTGCAGGGGTGTACTTCTTCACACACGCTCTCACCACTTACCGCCGTTTACACGACATGTACTCGGCAACCTTCAAGCGGAAGCCCAACGTGGGTGTCGGCCACGGCCTACCTAAACACTCAAGTCTCTAGTCCAGGTTTATCGCCTATTCGGGTTCCATCCATGAGGAGATCCGGCCGGAGTTTCGCTCACAGCCCCAAACGATGTGAACAGGGTTCCGTGACACCAAACGGTCGTCCGGTTTACCCGGCCACGTGCCTACCGCATCACAGCCCACCCCTACGGTCAGCGCTGCGCACGGCCTCCAGCATACTACAAACACCAGAAACTACTTGCAACTCCTGGACAGAGGACAAGGGTGATCAAGAAGCCGAGAGGGTCCATTGGTTTCGGGCCCAATGCGTGGTAGTAGCTGAATCATGGATCATAAACACAGAACTCAGTTCTTGAGGACGGCTGCAATGAGACAACCCACCATGTACTCCTACATGGCCTCTCACCGCTACCTTTACCAAATCGTGTTCACACACTTAGCTCACACACAGTAGGACATGTTCACACGCCTCTGATTCATCCCCGATGAATCAGACCTGACTCAACTCTAAGCAGTAGCAGGCATGACAAACAAACATGAATGAGTAGGCACAACAGGGCTCAAACAACTCCTACTCATGCTAGTGGGTTTCATCTATTTACTGTGGCAATGACAGGTCATGCAGAGGATAAAGGGGTTCAACTACCGCAGCATGTAACAGTTGAATCGGTGTTGTCCTAATGCATTAAAAGAGAGCAGGAGCGAGAGAGTAGGATTGTATCGGAATGAACAAGGGGGTTTGGCTTGCCTGGCACTTCTGAAGATAACATTGAGTCTTCATCAGTGTCAACGATCACAACGTCGGAACATCGTCTACCGGGAGGGAACAGATACCGGCAACAAAGAAGAAATACAATCAATGCAATGCACAATATGATGCATGCTCATGACATGGCAATATGAATGTGTTTTGAGCTAATGCAACTAGCAACAGATTAAATGAAGTTGGTTTGAATACAAGATTCAAATTCAAACTCCATATGTGATTATTCAAATGCCATTTAATTGATTTGTGCTAAACAGCAGCTATAAGTTGTTCTAACATGCATAAAAATGGTACAGATGGATTCCTTGAATTTTTCTGATAATTTTTCATATATAATTTATTTAATTTGGAGTTACGGTTAATTTTCTATGATTTTTAGAAGTTTTAGGCATTTTCTGGAATTTCCTGAATAATATTAAATCCAGAAATGATTATGGCATCAGCACCACGTCACAGTGACGTCAGCAGGGTCAACTGGGCGCCCCAGGTCAAACCTGACGTGTGGGGGCCACACGTCAGTGACGCAGGAGCTAATCCAGGGGTGGGGCCCACTGTCAATGGCTGTGGGTTTAATTAGTGGGGCCATTAACACTAATTAAGCATGCCCCGTTGGCAGTCGCCGGAGTATCGCCGGCGGCGACCATTCCGCACGGTGGCGCGGCTCGGATTTGAGCTAGGGGCGATGGTTTGGCGCGCGGTTTGGCTCATTAGAACGTCCGCGACGCGGCGCGTCCAGCGGTGGCTGTGGCCGCGGCTGGGGTGACCGATAGCGGCAACTACGGCGAGAGAGACGGCGACCGGAGCTCGGGCATCGCCTAAGACGATGCTATGGTGCGGCTACGGATGAACCGATGGGAGTTTTCGGCTCCTGGGAACATCTCGAGCCCGAGGGCGTTCTCAGACGCGAGCTAAGACACCTGTGGCCACGGCGGTGCCATGGCCGGCGGCGAGGAGCGCTCGGCAAGGTGGTTAGGGCGGCTAGAGTACGGGAACGAGCGCGAGGAGGAGGGGGAATGGAAGAGTAGCTCACAGCGGATCTGGTGGTGGCAACGGCGAGGCCGGGGAGGGGCTGGAGCTCGCGAATCCTCGAAAGTTCGCCGGCGGCCGAAGGTTGGGGGCGAGCTTGAGGGCGACGCTGCAGGGCTTCCGGAGGGCCGTGGATCGGTGGGGAGGAAGAGGGGGTCGGGGCGGAGCTTCCTGGGGCATCGGTGAGGCGTGGGGTGGCCGGTAGCCACGGTGGCTCTCGTCGGTGGCGGCGGCTCCGTTCGGGTGAGGAGAACATAGGAGGGGGAGAGTGTTCCGGGGAGAGGATGAGGACGCGGGAGAGTGAGGAAGAGAGGCAGGGAGGTGCGTGGCGTCTCCGGGCGTCGAGGAGGAAGCAGGAGGTGGCCGAGGCCTCTCGGGCGCGCGCCACGCCTCGCCTCTGTCCTTCTGGCGAGGGAGGAAGATGACAAGGGGGAGGAGGTGGGCTGGGCCGAGTCGCTGGAGGAGCTGGGCCGGCTGGGCTGGACAGGTAAACGCCAGGTAAGTCTTCTGCTCTGTTTTATTTTTTCCTTCTATTTTGTTTTATTTAATTTATCTTGCCACTGTTTTGAATTTAAAATAATTCAAACAATGCCAAAAACTCCTCTGAATATTTTATATTGCTAGATGGACTTTTCCAAAAGCTTATAAAATATTTCAGGGGGTATTTGAAATTATATTCTAATTATATGAATATAATTCAAATTCAAATAGCTAATGAATTAAATCCAAAGTCCCAAAAATAATTCCTTA
>NC_057812.1:283100562-283103013 GCF_018294505.1 Triticum aestivum | reverse complement strand
TGAAGTGCACCCTGGATCGTGAAGATTATACTAGTTGCGTTCCCCATCGTCTTACCCTACACTTGAATCTCGGGACGAGATTTTGTTTAGTGGGGGTGAGTTGTCACAGCCCTAGAATGTTGTTTGTAAATAGTTGCATCTTCATCCAGGCATCATATTTAAATTTCTGAAACTTGAACTGAGGAATTTTGGAAGCCCCAAAAACTTAAATAAAAGAGGGGCAAAGAACCCTGGTAAATGCATTCAATGTTTTCAAAATGGCCTTAAATAATGTTGGTTATATTTTGGCAAGGGTTTTGCACCAAACCAAAAATAATGAACATTTTTGAGGAATATTTTGAGCACTGAATTTAAATCATTACTTTATTTGCATTTGGAACTATATTCATAACTTGTATAGAATATATTTCCAAATACCCTGAAATATTTTATGTGCTTTTGGAAAAGTCCATTAAGCAGCATAAATATTTTCAGAGGAGTTTTTGGCATTGTTTGAATTATGTTTAAATTCAAACAGTGGCAAAACAGATTAAATAAAAGAAAACAGAACTGAAATAGAAATAAAAGAGAGAGAGAGAGAAGGAAGTTACCTGGCCTCACCCGTGCAGCCCACCAGAGCCGGCCCAGCTCCTGTGCTGGTCCAGCACTGTGCGGCCCAGCCCACCGTAGTCGCCACCGTCTTCAACCTCCTGCCAGTAGGCAGGAGGGCGTGTGCCCGACGCGCGCGCGCACGCGCCGGCCACCTCATGCTTGCCGCTTGCTCCTGGACGTCGCTAGGTGCGCCACGCCACCCCCTCGGACCCCTCTCACTCTTCCTCAAGGCCCCGCCCCTCTGCTCCCTCTCTCTCGTCCGAACCCGAATGCAGCCATCGCCGCCGACTAGAACCACCGCGGCCACAGGTCCTCCCTCGCCTCTCCGACGCGCCCCCGAGCTCCGCCGTGACGTCCCCGTCCCTACCACGGAGCCACAAGACGCCGGACGCCCTGGAGCACCGTCACCGATGCCATCTTCCTCCTCTGCACCGACGGCCGTCGTCGCTTGATTCGCCGCCCACAGAGCGTCCCCGGCCTCGCCCTTGCACTCGTTGGACTCGCGGTGAGCCGCTGAACCGTTCCCCTCTTCTTCCCATGTTGTTTGGCCGCTCTAGCCATTGCTTCCGCCGGACCCGAGAGCTCGCCGCCGTCGTGCCTCGTCACCGTCGTGGCCAGAGCCATCGTGGCTCAAAGCCGGGCACACCACCGTGCTCCAAACCTCACCAGGAGCACGTAGAACCCACCAGCTTCCCCTCCCGAGCACCACAACGCCAAACCCGCAGGTGCCCGAACTCCGGCCGCCGCCTTGGAGCTCGCCGCCGTCGACTCAGGCCACCCCAGCTCCTCTGGCTTGCTCCATTGGATGCGCACGAGCTCGAGCTCCCTGTAGAACCCCTCCGCGCGTCGAATGGGCGCCGGAGCAGCCATTCCGGCGAGCCACCGCCGCATCTGGTCGTTGCCGGCGGTTAGACGCCGGTGGATTAGCCCGGTTGACCAGGGATTTGACCCCCCTGGGTCACCGACGTGTGGGCCCGTCCCCTGCTAACTTTGGGTTAATTTAATAACTATTTTAGTTAAGCCACTGACTCACTGACATGCGGGCCCCGCCCGGCTAACTAAGTTAGTTAGGGTTAATTTTAATTAGGTTAGGTAGTCCAGACACTGACACGCAGGGCCCACAGGTCAGTTGGCCTGGACGGCGCCCGTTGACCTGCTGACGTCACTATGAGGTCATGCTGACGCAATAATTCCTTTCTGGAATTAAAATAAATTAGGAAATGATTTAATAATTCCAGAATATATTCTAAACTTCAATAAATCATAGAAAATTAACCGTAACTCCAAATTAAATAATTTATATATGAAAAATTATCAGAAAAATTCAAGGAATCCATCTGTACCATTTTCATGCATGATAGAACAACTTATAGCTGCTGTTTAGCACAAATCAATTAAATGGCATTTGAATAATCACATGTGGAGTTTGAATTTGAATCTTGTATTCAAACCAACTTCATTTAATCTGTTGCTAGTTGCATTAGCTCAAAAAACATTCATTTTGCCATGTCATGATCATGCATCATATTGTGCATTGCATTGATTGTGTTCCCTTCTATGTTGCCGGTATTTGTCCCCTCTCGATAGACGTGATACCGATGATGTGATCGTTGACACTCATGAAGACTCAATGTTATCTTCAGAAGTGCCAGGCAAGCAAAACCCCCTTGTTCATTCCGATACAATCCTACTCTCTCGCTCCTGCTCTCTTTTACTGCATTAGGACAACATCGATTCATCTGTTACTTGCTGCGGTAGCTGAACCCCTTTATCCTTTGCATGACCTGTCATTGCCACAGTAAATAGATGAAACCCACTAGCATGAGTAGGAGTTGTTTGAGCCCTGTTGTGCCTACTCAT
>NC_057812.1:283095112-283099761 GCF_018294505.1 Triticum aestivum | reverse complement strand
ATCAGAGCAACGCTGTCAGGACCCCGACTCGATGTCACATTGATCTAGCCGGTAACACCTCATATCACTTTGCGGCCTCACGCACGGTATCCCCACGGGTGTCGCCTTACCTTTGCCCGGGACCGTTTGCGCCTTTTGGCTCACGTATATGATAGTGTCTCTAGCATCCATATGATAAGGACCCGGGCTGACATGACTAGTCGTAAACCCAAAGTGGCACAGACTTACAGGGACAGGCATCCATGACCCAGCTTCGAACGTGTCGGTCATCAGCAAGTGGGTCCGGGTTGTAGCACTGGGCTAGCAGGACTCCGGTAAACCGGGCTGTAGCGGGCTAACAGGACTCCGGTACTCAAAGCGTGACATTTCCCCGAAGGGACAGACACAGGAACAAAGAAGGACACATGCCGGCCAGCCTAAGTGTTCCAGAGTAGTAGCAAGCTACCATGGCTCAGCGGTAACACTAGGAGACATTTCCCGGTAAGAGAGGCTACTTAAAGATAAACAACTAGATAGTCAGATCCCACACATACCAAGCATTTCAATCATACACAAAATATGCTCGATAGGTGCAAATACAACGAAGCATCACAACATGACTCTATGACACAAGTACTTTATTTAAGGCTCAGGGAGCCATACATAACATACACAAAGGTACGGGTCTCACGACCCAACATACAAGTCATACAGTCATACAAACCAGCAGCGGAAGTAACTTGTCTGAGTACAGACAACTAGTAAAATAAAAGAGGCTTGGAAAGCCTAGCTATACTACATGGTCCTTCACAAACTCAGGGTCACCACCTGGGCCTTTAGCCTACTCGTTGATGTCAACGTCTACATAGAACCCATCAGAAGGGGTTGCAGCGTCTTCTGTAAAAATGTAGATTATAGCAACATGAGTACAAAGGTACTCAGCAAGACTTACATCAGATCCTACATACATGCATAGTATCAAGAAGGGTTGGTGGAGTTATTGCAGCAAGCCAGCTTTGACTCTTGGCTAGGCTATCCTACGATACTTCAACTTGAAATGGTTTTGCGCACACGAGTCCACTACTCACCAATTCAATACACTACCGAGGATCCGCCTCCGTCTTCCTACGGAAGAGCCATCCTCGGCACTCACACTTATCTTGAGGCTTTTAGTAGTTTCCATTTACTTGTCTATGAACTGTATAGGCAACCAAGTAGTCCTTTACCGCGGACGCGGCTATTCGAATAGATCATGTTAACCCTGCAGGGGTGTACTTCTTCATACACGCTCTCACCACTTACCGTCGTTTACACGACATGTACTCGGCAACCTTCAAGCGGAAGCCCAACGTGGGTGTCGGCCACGACCTACCTAACCACCTAAGCCTCCAGTCCAGGTTTATCGCCTATCCAGGTTCCATCCGCAGGGAGTCCGGCCGAGGTTTCCCATACGGCCCCGAACGATGTGAACAGGGTTCCCGAGATACCTAACGGGTATTCGGTACACCCGGCCACGTACCTACCGCATCACAGCCCACCCCTACGGTCAGCGCTGTCCACGGCCTCCAGTAGGCTACAAACACCAGAAACTACTTGCAACTCCTGGACGGAGAACTAGGGTGAATAAGAAGCCGAGAGGGTCCATTGGTTTTGGGCCCAATGCATGGTACTAGCTGATTCTTAAATCACACATACAGATCTCAGTGCTTAAGGTCGGCTTCAATGAAACAACCCACCATGTACTCCTACATGGCCTCTCATCGATACCTTTACCAAATCGTGTTCACCACACCACTCTCATTACCGACATAATCATTTCACTCTAGCCCATCACCCAGATGAACCAGACCTGACACGACTCTAAGCATAGCAGGCATAGCAAGGTAGGAACAACACATACATATGGCTCAAGCAACTCCTACACATGCTAGTGGGTTTCATCTAGTTACTATGGCAATGACAGGTCATGCAGAGGAAATGGGTTCAACTACCGTAGCACACAGCAGTTTGAAACACATTGTCTTAATGCAGTAAAAGAGAGCAGGAGCGAGAACATGGGATTGTATCGATATGATCAAATGGTTGGTTGCTTGCCTGATGGTTCGATGCACTGATACGGTTCTTCGTTAGGGTAATCACGGTACTCCTCGGAGGCAGAACCTGTCGCAAAGGACACCGATACACAACCATCACCAAACAATGTGCAACAATATGATGCATGCATGAAACATAACAATATGAGTGTGTTGGGCTAATGCAACTAAGACCAGAAGGGTTTGAACAAATTTGAATCAAAGATTCAAATTTCAAACTCAAACATGGCCTTTTAAAGTGCTTTTCCTTGTTCTGCTTAAAACATCAATTTAACTTGTTTGATCATGCATGAAAATAGTACAGATGGATAGATTGGATTTTTCTGATCATTTTTCATATATAATTTGTCCAATTTGGAGTTACAGAATAAAAGTTATGAATTTTTGAAGTTTAAATAATATTCTGGAATTTCCTGATTTAATTTAAATCCAGAAATAGAAATATTGCGCCAGCATGACGTCAGTGGTCAACTGTGGCTGGCTGGGGTCAAACCTGACGTGTGGGGTCCACACGTCAGTGACAGGGGGGTTTAACAGGGTTAATTTATTCCTAATTAGGGGTTAGTGGCGCTGGGGCCCACTGTCAGTGTCAGGGGGGTTAGTTAGTTTAACTAATTCGGTTAGTGCTAATCCTAATTAGCTAACAGGGTTGGGCCCACCTGTCAGGGACACAGGGGGGGTCCTGCCGTGGTCAAGGTGGGTCAAACCCACCGGCGACATGACGCCGGCGAGGCCCGAGACGGCGGCGCGATGCGGAAACGCGCTACAGGGCACGGGCGAGGCCGTGCTTGGGCTCGTTGGAGAGCCCTTGCTCCCGCGCGTCGAACGGTGGTGGTGGCCGTGCCTGAGGTGGCCGGTACCGACGACGGCGACGACCGTGGCGGCTGCCGGAGCTCGATTGAGCTCGGGGTCGAGGCTACAACGGCTGCGGAGATGCGGGGTTGGCACCTACGGCTTCTACGCGGTGCGGTGAGGACGTGGGTGTGCTCGGTTGGGCGCTACGGTGACTGTGGCCACGACGGCGACGAGGCACGGCAGCGGCGAGCTTCGGAGCTCAAGGGGGCGACAGCTACAGGATGCTAGGGACGACGGGGCAAGGGGGAATCGGGTCAGTGGCTCACCGCGGAGCTGCAGGGATGGTTAGCGGGCTCGGGGATGGCCGGAGTGCAGCGAATCGACGGCGATGATCTCCGGTGGCCGAAAGGGGAACGGCGACGTGGGCGGTGATGCAGGGCTTCCGGAGAGGCTTGGCTTGGTGAGGAGGAAGAGGGGGTCGAGGCGGAGCCTCTGGGCTAGTCGGAGGAGCGAGGGGTGGCCGGTGACGGCTGCTATGGCGAACGGCGGCGATGGTGGTGTTCGGCCGTGAGAGAGAGAGCGAGGGAGAGGAGGGAAGAACCGCGGGAGAGTGAGAGAGAGCAGGGGGGAGGGCGTGGCGTCGTCCGGGGCATCGAGACGAGGAGGGGAGGGCAGGCAGGCAGGCGAGCAGGTGGCGTGGCGCGGTGGCGCGCGCGCGCGCCGGCCACACTCCCCTCCCTCTGTCGAGGACGAAGACGACAGAGGAGGGAGGCGGGCTGGGCCGCCTGCTGGCTGGGCCGGCCAGCTGGCTGGGCTGCACCGGGAGGAGCCCAGGTAAGCTCCTCCTTTTATTTATTTTTCTTTTTCTAATTTCAGACATTTGTTTTGATTTAAAAAAAATATTAAATCATTTATTTACCTTATGCCAATTTTTGCAGGAGCTAGATATATTATTCCAGAGCTCCTTTATAATTGGCATAATATTTGGACATATATTAATATATATAAATAATATATTTCCAATGCAAATATTTATGCATTAATTCCAAATGCCCAAAATAAATACCTATGAGCTCTTAAAAATATTGGTTTGATTTTTATCTCTGTCCAATATTTTCAGAGAGCAACATGAGCATTTTCTTGGACCCTTTTGGAGAAATTTTTATTTGGATCATTTCAAAAATGATTCTGAGGGTTTCACAAATCCCCATTTCAAGTTTCTGATGAAAGAGTAGACATGATGCAACACTCTAATTCATGACTAGCTAGGGTGTGACAACTCACCCCCACTCAAAAGAATCTCGTCCCGAGATTTGGGTTCCTCCGGGAAGAAGGCGGGATACTCAACCAAAATAGAACGCAACTAGTATAATTTTTCATATACAATTTAACTTAAGGAATACAGGATTTAATTCATTAGGTATTTGAAATTATATTCTAATTATATGAATATAATTCAAATTCAAATAGCTAATGAATTAAATCCAAAGTCCCAAAAATAATTCCTTAAAAATGTTCAATATTTTGGTTGGGACCAGAACCCTTACCAAAAATTATCAAACATTTAAGAAGAGCATTTTGGAGCAATGAATGAGATTTCTAGGGTTTTTGCCCCTCTTTTATTTAAGTTTTTGAGGCTTCCAAAATTCCTCAGTTCAAGTTTCGAAAATATAGACATGATGCACACATGAAGCTAGCCTAGAGCACTACCAGTAGCTAGGGATGTGACAACTCACCCCCACTAAACAAGAATCTCGTCTCGAGATTCAAGCGTAGGGTAAG
>NC_057812.1:283093986-283094619 GCF_018294505.1 Triticum aestivum | reverse complement strand
GGGTTGAGACACAAGATACACATCAAGAGGGGTGGAAAGAAACGGATGACGAAGGTTCACTAGGTAGACAACAATTCCACACTTAAGAAGGTGGTAAACGATTGTCCACGTAGCGAGGAGTTGAGTTGCTATGATACCACGACGAAACATCCTGGAGGAGGTGATTCGTAGATTATTTCCTTAAGTGGCAAAAAGAATTACCTTTGATTCAGAGATCATTGAAAACCTTTATACCAGCCTAAGGCAATTCTCAAGCGATCGTTTGGAGGGGGTCAGTAGAATGGCATACTCAAACTTGGATGATGTGGATTACCTTGTTGAAGACAACGTAATGGATGAATTTGCTTATCACCGGAAATGGAAGAGACCCATGGTAGAATGGCACATTGGCGGTGCAAGCTGGGAACAAAATGCAAATGATGGGAATGATTCTGGTAACTGGGGAAGAACCCAACAATAGAGAGTGAATTCACTGTTTGAGAAGGTCACAGCATTGCCGAGGGAACTGAGAGCATCCCAATTAGAGCCGATGATAACACGTAGCGCTTGTGCGTGCTCTCAAGAACTTGAGCATTTCCACAACCATCAATGTTTTATCAACAACCGCGTCAAGGGTCCGGTAAACACAACTTA
>NC_057812.1:283089551-283093864 GCF_018294505.1 Triticum aestivum | reverse complement strand
TACCATGATGAATGGTGATAGAGGATGCAGATGCAAAGGAAGATAACACCTTCTCAGATTTCACCCTTGGCGGGGCCAAGGAAATAAAATCTGGATGATCGACCGAGAGACATTTAGCACTCCGCTTCTAATGTTCTCCTTGATGTGCTAGCGTATCCCATTCATTGAAATGGTTTGGTATCTAGAACATCAAGTAAAGGTCGGACTTCGGGAACACAAAAATCCATAGGGGCAACTAGGGAGTAAATCCTACGAAATCCATATGGGGAGGTGGCCAACTTCCTCAATCAAGATATTATAATAACAGGTCTTCCGTCTGGGTGTGTTGGCCACGACATCCACTTTACCGGTTTTCGCGCGACCAATACTATAATTCTTGGGAAATATTCCAACCATCATATCTGCCTGAGATTCAGATCTGGTTGGTGTCAGGACCCTGACTCAATGCCACATAGATCTAGCATGTAACACTTCATATCACTTTGCGGCCTCACGCACGGTATTCCCACGGGTGTCGCCTTACCTTTTCCCGGGACCGTTTGCGCCTTTTGGCACACGTATATGATAGTGTCGCTAGCATCCATATGATAAGGAGCCCGGGCTGACATGGCTAGTCGTAAACCCAAAGTGGCACAGACTTACAGGGACAGGCATCCATGACCCAACATCGAACGTGTCGGTCATCAGCGAGTGAATCCAGGCTGTAGCACTGGGCTAGCAGGACTCCGGTGAACCGGGCTGTAGCGGGCTAACAGGACTCTGGTATTCATCGCGTGACATTTCCCCGAAGGGACAGACACAGGAACGAAGAAGGACACATGCCGGCCAGCCTAAGTGTTCCGGAGCAGTAGCAAGCTACCATGGCTCAGTGGAAACACTAGGAGACATTTCCCGGTAAGAGAGGCTACTAAAGATAAACAACTAGATGGTCAGATCCCACACATACCAAGCATTTCAATAACATACACACAATATGCTCGATATGTGCAATACAACATGGCATCACAAAATGACTCTACGACTCAAGTAGTTTATTCAATAGGCTCCGAGGAGCGAGATATTACAAACATGGGTATCATGACCCAACACTCAGAGCATACAAGTCAAAGCACAAGCGGAAGCTATCATGTCTGAGTACAGACAACTATAAATGAAAAAGGCTGAGAAGCCTGACTATCTATCAGATCCTGCCGAGGGCACAAGATCGTAGCTGAGGTATCAAGCTAAACGTCGAAGTCCACGTGAAACTACCAGCGAGACCGAAGTCTCTCTGCAAAAACATAAAATAGGCAAACGTGAGTACAAATGTACCCAGCAAGACTTACATCAGAACTATCTACATATGCATCATTATCAACAAAGGGATGGTGGGGTTTAACTGCAGCAAGCCAGCTTTGACCCGGTGGCTATCCTGAACTACGACTGCGAGTAACTTTTTTGAGGTGGCGCACACGAGTCCACATATTCACCATATCAATACACCACTATGGATCCGCTCCCGTCTCCCTACGAGAACGCCATCCATAGCACTCACGCTTATCTTGCGTATTTTAGAGTATCCACTTTCACTTGTCTATGAACTGATATAAGCAACCCAGAAGTCCTTTTCCGCGGACACGGCTATTCGAATAGATGATGTTAACCCTGCAGGGGTGTACTCCTTCACACACGCTCTCACCACTTACCGCCGTTTACACGACATGTACTCGGCAACCTTCAAGCGGAAGCCCAACGTGGGTGTCGGCCACGGCCTGCCTAAACACTCAAGTCTCTAGTCCAGGTTTATCGCCTATTCGGGTTCCATCCATGAGGAGATCCGGCCGGAGTTTCGCTCACAGCCCCAAACGATGTGAACAGGGTTCCCGAGACACCAAACGGGCGCCCGGTACACCGTGCCACGTGCCTACCGCATCACAGCCCGCCCCTACGGTCAGCGCTGCGCACGGCCTCCAGCATACTACAAACACCAGAAACTACTTGCAACTCCTGGACAGAGGACAAGGGTGATCAAGAAGCCAAGAGGGTCCATTGGTTTCGGGCCCAATGCGTGGTAGTAGCTGAATCATGGATCACAAACACAGAACTCAGTTCCTGAGGACGGCTGCAATGAGACAACCCACCATGTACTCCTACATGGCCTCTCACCGCTACCTTTACCAAATCGTGTTCACACACTTAGCTCACACACAGTAGGACATGTTCACACGCCTCTGATTCATCCCCGATGAATCAGACCTGACTCAACTCTAAGCAGTAGCAGGCATGACAAACAAACATGAATGAGTAGGCACAACAGGGCTCAAACAACTCCTACTCATGCTAGTGGGTTTCATCTATTTACTGTGGCAATGACAGGTCATGCAGAGGATAAAGGGGTTCAACTACCGCAGCATGTAACAGTTGAATCGGTGTTGTCCTAATGCATTAAAAGAGAGCAGGAGCGAGAGAGTAGGATTGTATCGGAATGAACAAGGGGTTTTTGCTTGCCTGGCACTTCTGAAGATAACATTGAGTCTTCATCAGTGTCAACGATCACAACGTCGGAACATCGTCTACCGGGAGGGAACAGATACCGGCAACAAAGAAGAAATACAATCAATGCAATGCACAATATGATGCATGCTCATGACATGGCAATATGAATGTGTTTTGAGCTAATGCAACTAGCAACAGATTAAATGAAGTTGGTTTGAATACAAGATTCAAATTCAAACTCCATATGTGATTATTCAAATGCCATTTAATTGATTTGTGCTAAACAGCAGCTATAAGTTGTTCTAACATGCATAAAAATGGTACAGATGGATTCCTTGAATTTTTCTGATAATTTTTCATATATAATTTATTTAATTTGGAGTTACGGTTAATGTTCTATGATTTTTAGAAGTTTTAGGCATTTTCTGGAATTTCCTGAATAATATTAAATCCAGAAATGATTATGGCATCAGCACCACGTCACAGTGACGTCAGCAGGGTCAACTGGGCGCCCCAGGTCAAACCTGACGTGTGGGGGCCACACGTCAGTGACGCAGGAGCTAATCCCGGTCAAACCCAGCGCTGACTGGGGTTTGACCAGGGGTGGGGCCCACTGTCAATGGCTGTGGGTTTAATTAGTGGGGCCATTAACACTAATTAAGTGTGCCCCGTTGGCAGTCGCCGGAGTATCGCCGGCGGCGACCATTCCGCACGGCGGCGCGGCTCGGATTTGAGCTAGGGGCGATGGTTTGGCGCGCGGTTTGGCTCATTAGAACGTCCGCGACGCGGCACGTCCAGCGGTGGCTGTGGCCGCGGCTGGGGTGACCGATAGCGGCAACTACGGCGAGAGAGACGGCGACCGGAGCTCGGGCATCGCCTAAGACGATGCTATGGTGCGGCTACGGATGAACCGATGGGAGTTTTCGGCTCCTGGGAACATCTCGAGCCCGAGGGCGTGCTCAGACGCGAGCTAAGACACCTGTGGCCACGGCGGTGCCATGGCCGGCGGCGAGGAGCGCTCGGCAAGGTGGTTAGGGCGGCTAGAGTACGGGAACGAGCGCGAGGAGGAGGGGGAATGGAAGAGTAGCTCACAGCGGATCTGGTGGTGGCAACGGCGAGGCCGGGGAGGGGCTGGAGCTCGCGAATCCTCGAAAGTTCGCCGGCGGCCGAAGGTTGGGGGCGAGCTTGAGGGCGACGCTGCAGGGCTTCCGGAGGGCCGTGGATCGGTGGGGAGGAAGAGGGGTTCGGGGCGGAGCTTCCTGGGGCGTCGGTGAGGCGTGGGGTGGCCGGTAGCCACGGTGGCTCTCGTCGGTGGCGGCGGCTCCGTTCGGGTGAGGAGAACAGAGGAGGGGGAGAGTGTTCCGGGGAGAGGATGAGGACGCGGGAGAGTGAGGAAGAGAGGCAGGGAGGTGCGTGGCGTCTCCGGGCGTCGAGGAGGAAGCAGGAGGTGGCCGAGGCCTCTCGGGCGCGCGCCACGCCTCGCCTCTGTCCTTCTGGCGAGGGAGGAAGATGACAAGGGGGAGGAGGTGGGCTGGGCCGAGTCGCTGGAGGAGCTGGGCCGGCTGGGCTGGACAGGTAAACGCCAGGTAAGTCTTCTGCTCTGTTTTATTTTTTCCTTCTATTTTGTTTTATTTAATTTATCTTGCCACTGTTTTGAATTTAAAATAATTCAAACAATGCCAAAAACTCCTCTGAATATTTTATATTGCTAGATGGACTTTTCCAAAAGCTTATAAAATATTTCAGGGGGTATTTGAAATTATATTCTAATTATATGAATATAATTCAAATTCAAATAGCTAATGAATTAAATCCAAAGTCCCAAAAATAATTCCTTA
>NC_057812.1:283087674-283089541 GCF_018294505.1 Triticum aestivum | reverse complement strand
AAATGTTCAATATTTTGGTTGGGACCAGAACCCTTACCAAAAATTATCAAACATTTAAGAAGAGCATTTTGGAGCAATGAATGAGATTTCTAGGGTTTTTGCCCCTCTTTTATTTAAGTTTTTGAGGCTTCCAAAATTCCTCAGTTCAAGTTTCGAAAATATAGACATGATGCACACATGAAGCTAGCCTAGAGCACTACCAGTAGCTAGGGATGTGACAACTCACCCCCACTAAACAAGAATCTCGTCTCGAGATTCAAGCGTAGGGTAAGGTGAAGGGTAACGCAGACTAGTATAATCTTCACGATCCAGGGTGCACTTCAGTTGAACGTTGATTCATTCACCATCATTGTCTTGAAGTCTTGCCTTGAAAAATCCTGTCAACATGACATGGAGGGAAGAAGGAGACTCTAGAAGGGTCGATCTTCTCAAAGATCGAACAACTCACGGAATGAGACATAGGACCATCTCTTGGGTTGAGACACAAGATACACATCAAGAGGGGTGGAAAGAAACGGATGACGAAGGTTCACTAGGTAGACAACAATTCCACACTTAAGAAGGTGGTAAACGATTGTCCACGTAGCGAGGAGTTGAGTTGCTATGATACCACGACGAAACATCCTGGAGGAGGTGATTCGTAGATTATTTCCTTAAGTGGCAAAAAGAATTACCTTTGATTCAGAGATCATTGAAAACCTTTATACCAGCCTAAGGCAATTCTCAAGCGATCGTTTGGAGGGGGTCAGTAGAATGGCATACTCAAACTTGGATGATGTGGATTACCTTGTTGAAGACAACGTAATGGATGAATTTGCTTATCACCGGAAATGGAAGAGACCCATGGTAGAATGGCACATTGGCGGTGCAAGCTGGGAACAAAATGCAAATGATGGGAATGATTCTGGTAACTGGGGAAGAACCCAACAATAGAGAGTGAATTCACTGTTTGAGAAGGTCACAGCATTGCCGAGGGAACTGAGAGCATCCCAATTAGAGCCGATGATAACACGTAGCGCTTGTGCGTGCTCTCAAGAACTTGAGCATTTCCACAACCATCAATGTTTTATCAACAACCGCGTCAAGGGTCCGGTAAACACAACTTAATACCATGATGAATGGTGATAGAGGATGCAGATGCAAAGGAAGATAACACCTTCTCAGATTTCACCCTTGGCGGGGCCAAGGAAATAAAATCTGGATGATCGACCGAGAGACATTTAGCACTCCGCTTCTAATGTTCTCCTTGATGTGCTAGCGTATCCCATTCATTGAAATGGTTTGGTATCTAGAACATCAAGTAAAGGTCGGACTTCGGGAACACAAAAATCCATAGGGGCAACTAGGGAGTAAATCCTACGAAATCCATATGGGGAGGTGGCCAACTTCCTCAATCAAGATATTATAATAACAGGTCTTCCGTCTGGGTGTGTTGGCCACGACATCCACTTTACCGGTTTTCGCGCGACCAATACTATAATTCTTGGGAAATATTCCAACCATCATATCTGCCTGAGATTCAGATCTGGTTGGTGTCAGGACCCTGACTCAATGCCACATAGATCTAGCATGTAACACTTCATATCACTTTGCGGCCTCACGCACGGTATTCCCACGGGTGTCGCCTTACCTTTTCCCGGGACCGTTTGCGCCTTTTGGCACACGTATATGATAGTGTCGCTAGCATCCATATGATAAGGAGCCCGGGCTGACATGGCTAGTCGTAAACCCAAAGTGGCACAGACTTACAGGGACAGGCATCCATGACCCAACATCGAACGTGTCGGTCATCAGCGAGTGAATCCAGGCTGTAGCACTGGGCTAGCAGGACTCCGGTGAACCGGGCTGTAGCGGGCTAACAGGACTC
>NC_057812.1:283077308-283082035 GCF_018294505.1 Triticum aestivum | reverse complement strand
TGAGACATAGGACCATCTCTCGGGTTGAGACACGAGATACACATCAAGAGTGGTGGAAAGAAACGGATGACGAAGGTTCACTAGGTAGACAATAATTCCACACTTAAGAAGGTGGTAAACCGTGTCTCAACCCGAGAGATGGTCCTATGTCTCATTCCGTGAGTTGTTCGATCTTCGAGAAGATCGACCCTTCTAGAGTCTTCTTCCCCCATGTCATGTTGATAGGAATTCTCAGAGCAAGACTTCAAGACAATGATGGTGATAGAATCAACGCTCTTATGAAGTGCACCCTGGATCGTGAAGATTATACTAGTTGCGTTCCCCATCGTCTTACCCTACACTTGAATCTCGGGACGAGATTTTGTTTAGTGGGGGTGAGTTGTCACAGCCCTAGAATGTTGTTTGTAAATAGTTGCATCTTCATCCAGGCATCATATTTAAATTTCTGAAACTTGAACTGAGGAATTTTGGAAGCCCCAAAAACTTAAATAAAAGAGGGGCAAAGAACCCTGGTAAATGCATTCAATGTTTTCAAAATGGCCTTAAATAATGTTGGTTATATTTTGGCAAGGGTTTTGCACCAAACCAAAAATAATGAACATTTTTGAGGAATATTTTGAGCACTGAATTTAAATCATTACTTTATTTGCATTTGGAACTATATTCATAACTTGTATAGAATATATTTCCAAATACCCTGAAATATTTTATGTGCTTTTGGAAAAGTCCATTAAGCAGCATAAATATTTTCAGAGGAGTTTTTGGCATTGTTTGAATTATGTTTAAATTCAAACAGTGGCAAAACAGATTAAATAAAAGAAAACAGAACTGAAATAGAAATAAAAGAGAGAGAGAGAAGGAAGTTACCTGGCCTCACCCGTGCAGCCCACCAGAGCCGGCCCAGCTCCTGTGCTGGTCCAGCACTGTGCGGCCCAGCCCACCGCAGTCGCCACCGTCTTCAACCTCCTGCCAGTAGGCAGGAGGGCGTGTGCCCGGCGCGCGCGCGCACGCGCCGGCCACCTCATGCTTGCCGCTTGCTCCTGGACGTCGCTAGGTGCGCCACGCCACCCCCTCGGACCCCTCTCACTCTTCCTCAAGGCCCCGCCCCTCTGCTCCCTCTCTCTCGTCCGAACCCGAATGCAGCCATCGCCGCCGACTAGAACCACCGCGGCCACAGGTCCTCCCTCGCCTCTCCGACGCGCCCCCGAGCTCCGCCGTGACGTCCCCGTCCCTACCACGGAGCCACAAGACGCCGGACGCCCTGGAGCACCGTCACCGATGCCATCTTCCTCCTCTGCACCGACGGCCGTCGTCGCTTGATTCGCCGCCCACAGAGCGTCCCCGGCCTCGCCCTTGCACTCGTTGGACTCGCGGTGAGCCGCTGAACCGTTCCCCTCTTCTTCCCATGTCATTTGGCCGCTCTAGCCATTGCTTCCGCCGGACCCGAGAGCTCGCCGCCGTCGTGCCTCGTCACCGTCGTGGCCAGAGCCATCGTGGCTCAAAGCCGGGCACACCACCGTGCTCCAAACCTCACCAGGAGCACGTAGAACCCACCAGCTTCCCCTCCCGAGCACCACAACGCCAAACCCGCAGGTGCCCGAACTCCGGCCGCCGCCTTGGAGCTTGCCGCCGTCGACTCAGGCCACCCCAGCTCCTCTGGCTTGCTCCATTGGATGCGCACGAGCTCGAGCTCCCTGTAGAACCCCTCCGCGCGTCGAATGGGCGCCGGAGCAGCCATTCCGGCGAGCCACCGCCGCATCTGGTCGTTGCCGGCGGTTAGACGCCGGTGGATTAGCCCGGTTGACCAGGGATTTGACCCCCCTGGGTCACCGACGTGTGGGCCCGTCCCCTGCTAACTTTGGGTTAATTTAATAACTATTTTAGTTAAGCCACTGACTCACTGACATGCGGGCCCCGCCCGGCTAACTAAGTTAGTTAGGGTTAATTTTAATTAGGTTAGGTAGTCCAGACACTGACACGAAGGGCCCACAGGTCAGTTGGCCTGGACGGCGCCCGTTGACCTGCTGACATCACTATGAGGTCATGCTGACGCAATAATTCCTTTCTGGAATTAAAATAAATTAGGAAATGATTTAATAATTCCAGAATATATTCTAAACTTCAATAAATCATAGAAAATTAACCGTAACTCCAAATTAAATAATTTATATATGAAAAATTATCAGAAAAATTCAAGGAATCCATCTGTACCATTTTCATGCATGATAGAACAACTTATAGCTGCTGTTTAGCACAAATCAATTAAATGGCATTTGAATAATCACATGTGGAGTTTGAATTTGAATCTTGTATTCAAACCAACTTCATTTAATCTGTTGCTAGTTGCATTAGCTCAAAAAACATTCATTTTGCCATGTCATGATCATGCATCATATTGTGCATTGCATTGATTGTGTTCCCTTCTATGTTGCCGGTATTTGTCCCCTCTCGATAGACGTGATACCGATGATGTGATCGTTGACACTCATGAAGACTCAATGTTATCTTCAGAAGTGCCAGGCAAGCAAAACCCCCTTGTTCATTCCGATACAATCCTACTCTCTCGCTCCTGCTCTCTTTTACTGCATTAGGACAACATCGATTCATCTGTTACTTGCTGCGGTAGCTGAACCCCTTTATCCTTTGCATGACCTGTCATTGCCACAGTAAATAGATGAAACCCACTAGCATGAGTAGGAGTTGTTTGAGCCCTGTTGTGCCTACTCATTCATGCTTGTTTGTCACGCCTGCTACTGCTTAGAGTTGAGTCAGGTCTGATTCATCCGGGATGAATCAGAGGTGTGTGAACATGTCCTACTGTGTGTGAGCTAAGTGTGTGAACACGATTTGGTAAAAGGTAGCGGTGAGAGGCCATGTAGGAGTACATGGTGAGTTGTCTCATTGCAGCCGTCCTCAGGAACTGAGTTCTGTGTTTGTGATCCATGATTCAGCTACTACCACGCATTGGGCCCGAAACCAATGGACCCTCTCGGCTTCTTGATCACCCTTGTCCTCTGTCCAGGAGTTGCAAGTAGTTTCTGGTGTTTGTAGTATGCTGGAGGCCGTGCGCAGCGCTGACCGTAGGGGTGGGCTGTGATGCGGTAGGCACGTGGCCGGGTAAACCGGGCGCCCGTTTGGTGTCACGGAACCCTGTTCACATCGTTTGGGGCTGTGAGCGAAACTCCGGCCGGATCTCCTCATGGATGGAACCCGAATAGGCGATAAACCTGGACTAGAGACTTGAGTGTTTAGGTAGGCCGTGGCCGACACCCACGTTGGGCTTACGCTTGAAGGTTGCCGAGTACATGTCGTGTAAACGGCGGTAAGTGGTGAGAGCGTGTGTGAAGAAGTACACCCCTGCAGGGTTAACATCATCTATTCGAATAGCGTGTCCGCGGAAAAGGACTTCTGGGTTGCTTATATCAGTTCATAGACAAGTGAAAGTGGATACCCTAAAATACGCAAGATAAGCGTGAGTGCTATGGATGGCGTTCTCGTAGGGAGACGGGAGCGGATCCATAGTGGTGTATTGATATGGTGAATATGTGGACTCGTGTGCGCCACCTCAAAAGAGTTACTTGCAGTCGTAGTTCAGGTTAGCCACCGAGTCAAAGCTGGCTTGCTGCAGTTAAACCCCACCATCCCTTTGTTGATAATGATGCATATGTAGATAGTTCTGATGTAAGTCTTGCTGGGTACATTTGTACTCACGTTTGCCTATTTTATGTTTTTGCAGAGAGACTTCAGTCTCACTAGTAATTCCGCGTGGTCTTCGACGTTTAGCTTGTTACCTCAGCTACGATCTTGTGCCTCGGCAGGATTGGTAGATAGTCAGGCTTCTCAGCCTTTTTCATTTATAGATGTCTGTACTCAGACATGTTAAGCTTCCTCATGTGCTTTGACTTGTATGCTCTGATTGTTGGGTCATGAGACCCATGTTTGTAATATCTCGCTCCTCGGAGCCTATTGAATAAATTACTTGAGTTGTAGAGTCATGTTGTGATGCCATGTTGTATTTGCACATATCGAGCATATTGTGTGTATGCTATTGAAATGCTTGGTATGTGTGGGATCTGACCATCTAGTTGTTTATCTTTAGTAGCCTCTCTTACCGGGAAATGTCTCCTAGTGTTTCCACCGAGCCATGGTAGCTTGCTACTGCTCCGGAACACTTAGGCTGGCCGGCATGTGTCCTTCTTCGTTCCTGTGTCTGTCCCTTCGGGGAAATGTCACGCGATGAATACCAGAGTCCTGTTAGCCCGCTATAGCCCCGTTCACCGGAGTCCTGCTAGCCCAGTGCTACAGCCTGGATTCACTCGCTGATGACCGACACGTTCGATGCTGGGTCATGGATGCCTGTCCCTGTAAGTTTGTGCCACTTTGGGTTTACGACTAGCCATGTCAGCCCGGGCTCGTTATCATATGGATGCTAGCGACACTGTCATATACGTGTGCCAAAAGGCGCAAACGGTCCCGGGAAAAGGTAAGGCGACACCCGTGGGAATACCGTGCGTGAGGCCGCAAAGTGATATGAAGTGTTACATGCTAGATCTATGTGGCATTGAGTCGGGGTCCTGATAGCGTTGGTATCAGAGCATGATGTCAGTGGTCAACTGCGGCTGGCGATGGTGGTGTTCGGCCGTGAGAGAGAGAGCGAGGGAGAGGAGGGAAGAACCGCGGGAGAGTGAGAGAGAGCAGGGGGGAGGGCGTGGCGTCGTCCGGGGCAT
>NC_057812.1:283024950-283076932 GCF_018294505.1 Triticum aestivum | reverse complement strand
TGCTCTCTCTCACTCTCCCGCGGTTCTTCCCTCCTCTCCCTCGCTCTCTCTCTCTCACGGCCGAACACCACCATCGCCGCCGTTCGCCATGGCAGCCGTCACCGGCCACCCCTTGCTCCTCCGACTAGCCCAGAGGCTCCGCCTCGACCCCCTCTTCCTCCCCACCAAGCCAAGCCTCTCCGGAAGCCCTGCATCGCCGCCCATGTTGCCGTTCCCCTCCTCGGCCACCGGAGATCATCACCGTCGATTCGCTGCACTCCGGCCGTCCCCGAGCCCGCTAACCATCCCTGCAGCTCCGCGGTGAGCCACTGACCCGATTCCCCCTTGCCCCGTCGTCCCTAGCATCCTGTAGCTGTCGCCCCCTTGAGCTCCGAAGCTCGCCGCCGCCGTGCCTCGTCGCCGTCGTGGCCACAGTCACCGTAGCGCCCAACCGAGCACACCCACATCCTCACCGCACCGCGTAGAAGCCGTAGGTGCCAACCCCGCATCTCCGCAGCCGTTGTAGCCTCGACCCCGAGCTCAACCGAGCTCCGGCAGCCGCCACGGTCGTCGCCGTCGTCGGTACCGGCCACCTCAGGCACGGCCACCACCACCGTTCGACGCGCGGGAGCAAGGGCTCTCCAACGAGCCCAAGCACGGCCTCGCCCGTGCCCTGTAGCGCGTTTCTGCATCGCGCCGCCGTCTCGGGCCTCGCCGGCGTCATGTCGCTGGTGGGTTTGACCCACCTTGACCACGGCAGGACCCCCCCTGTGTCCCTGACAGGTGGGCCCAGCCCTGTTAGCTAATTAGGATTAGCACTAACCGAATTAGTTAAACTAACTAACCCCCCTGACACTGACCAGTGGGCCCCAGCGCCACTAATTCCTAATTAGGATTAAATTAACCCTGTTAAACCCCCCCTGTCACTGACGTGTGGACCCCACACGTCAGGTTTGACCCCAGCCAGCCGCAGTTGACCACTGACGTCATGCTGACGTCATGCTGGCGCAATATTTATATTTCTGGATTTAAATTAAATCAGGAAATTCCAGAATATTATTTAAACTTCAAAAATTCATAACTTTTATTCTGTAACTCCAAATTGGACAAATTATATATGAAAAATGATCAAAAAAATCCAATCTATCCATCTGTACTATTTTCATGCATGATCAAACAAGTTAAATTGATGTTTTAAGCAGAACAAGGAAAAGCACTTTAAAAGGCCATGTTTGAGTTTGAAATTTGAATCTTTGATTCAAATTTGTTCAAACCCTTCTTGTCTTAGTTGCATTAGCCCAACACACTCATATTGCTATGTTTCATGCATGCATCATATTGTTGCACATTGTTTGGTGATGGTTGTGTATCGGTGTCCTTTGCGACAGGTTCTGCCTCCGAGGAGTACCGTGATTACCCTAACGAAGAACCGTATCAGTGCATCGAACCATCAGGCAAGCAACCAACCATTTGATCATATCGATACAATCCCATGTTCTCGCTCCTGCTCTCTTTTACTGCATTAAGACAACGCGTTTCAAACTGCTGTGTGCTACGGTAGTTGAACCCATTTCCTCTGCATGACCTGTCATTGCCACAGTAACTAGATGAAACCCACTACCATGTGTAGGAGTTGCTTGAGCCATATGTATGTGTTGTTCCTACCTTGCTATGCCTGCTATGCTTAGAGTCGTGTCAGGTCTGGTTCATCTGGGTGATGGGCTAGAGTGAAATGATTATGTCGGTAATGAGAGTGGTGTGGTGAACACGATTTGGTAAAGGTATCGATGAGAGGCCATGTAGGAGTACATGGTGGGTTGTTTCATTGAAGCCGACCTTAAGCACTGAGATCTGTATGTGTGATTTAAGAATCAGCTACTACCATGCATTGGGCCCGAAACCAATGGACCCTCTCGGCTTCTTATTCACCCTAGTTCTCCGTCCAGGAGTTGCAAGTAGTTTCTGGTGTTTGTAGCCTACTGGAGGCCGTGGACAGCGCTGACCGTAGGGGTGGGCTGTGATGCGGTAGGTACGTGGCCGGGTGTACCGAATACCCGTTAGGTATCTCGGGAACCCTGTTCACATCGTTCGGGGCCGTATGGGAAACCTCGGCCGGACTCCCTGCGGATGGAACCTGGATAGGCGATAAACCTGGACTGGAGGCTTAGGTGGTTAGGTAGGTCGTGGCCGACACCCACGTTGGGCTTCCGCTTGAAGGTTGCTGAGTACATGTCGTGTAAACGACGGTAAGTGGTGAGAGCGTGTATGAAGAAGTACACCCCTGCAGGGTTAACATGATCTATTCGAATAGCCGCGTCTGCGGCAAAGGACTACTTGGTTGCCTATACAGTTCATAGACAAGTAAATGGAAACTGCTAAAAGCCTCAAGATAAGTGTGAGTGCCGAGGATGGCTCTTCCGTAGGAAGACGGAGGTGGATCCTCGGTAGTGTATTGAAGTGGTGAGTAGTGGACTCGTGTGCGCAAAACCATTTCAAGTTGGAGTATCGTAGGATAGCCTAGCCAAGAGTCAAAGCTGGCTTGCTGCAATAACTCCACCAACCCTTCTTGATACTATGCATGTATGTAGGATCTGATGTAAGTCTTGCTGAGTACCTTTGTACTCATGTTGCTATAATTTACTTTTTTACAGAAGACGCTGCAACCCCTTCTGATGGGTTCTATGTAGACGTTGACATCAACGAGTAGGCTAAAGGCCCAGGTGGTGATCCTGAGCTTGTGAAGGACCACGTAGTATAGCTAGGCTTTCCAAGCCTCTTTTATTTTACTAGTTGTCTGTACTCAGACAAGTTACTTCCGCTGCTGGTTTGTATGACTGTATGACTTGAATGTTGGGTCGTGAGACCCGTACCTTTGTGTATGTTATGTATGGCTCCCTGAGCCTTAAATAAAGTACTTGTGTCGTAGAGTCATGTTGTGATGCTTCGTTGTATTTGCACATATCGAGCATATTGTGTGTATGATTGAAATGCTTGGTATGTGTGGGATCTGACTATCTAGTTGTTTATCTTTAAGTAGCCTCTCTTACCGGGAAATGTCTCCTAGTGTTACCGCTGAGCCATGGTAGCTTGCTACTGCTCTGGAACACTTAGGCTGGCCGGCATGTATCCTTCTTCGTTCCTGTGTCTGTCCCTTCGGGGAAATGTCACGCTTTGAGTACCGGAGTCCTGTTAGCCCGCTATAGCCCGGTTTACCGGAGTCCTGCTAGCCCAGTGCTACAGCCCGGACCCACTTGCTAATGACCGACACGTTCGAAGCTGGGTCATGGATGCCTGTCCCTGTAAGTCTGTGCCACTTTGGGTTTACGACTAGTCATGTCAGCCAGGGCTCCTTATCATATGGATGCTAGCGACACTATCATATACGTGAGCCAAAAGGCGCAAACGGTCCCGGGCAAAGGTAAGGCGACACCCGTGGGGATACCGTGCGTGAGGCCGCAAAGTGATATGAGGTGTTACCGGCTAGATCAATGTGACATCGAGTCGGGGTCCTGACAGCGTTGGTAGCACACAGCAGTTTGAAACGCGTTGTCTTAATGCAGTAAAAGAGAGCAGGAGCGAGAACAACGCTGTCAGGACCCCGACTCAATGCCACATAGATCTAGCATGTAACACTTCATATCACTTTGCGGCCTCACGCACGGTATTCCCACGGGTGTCGCCTTACCTTTTCCCGGGACCGTTTGCGCCTTTTGGCACACGTATATGACAGTGTCGCTAGCATCCATATGATAAGGAGCCCGGCTGACATGGCTAGTCGTAAACCCAAAGTGGCACAAACTTACAGGGACAGGCATCCATGACCCAGCATCGAACGTGTCGGTCATCAGCGAGTGAATCCAGGCTGTAGCACTGGGCTAGCAGGACTCCGGTGAACCGGGCTGTAGCGGGCTAACAGGACTCCGGTATTCATCGCGTGACATTTCCCTGAAGGGACAGACACAGGAAGAAGAAGGACACATGCCGGCCAGCCTAAGTGTTCCGGAGCAGTAGCAAGCTACCATGGCTCGGTGGAAACACTAGGAGACATTTCCCGGTAAGAGAGGCTACTAAAGATAAACAACTAGATGGTCAGATCCCACACATACCAAGCATTTCAATAGCATACGCACAATATGCTCGATATGTGCAAATACAACATGGCATCACAACATGACTCTACGACTCAAGTAATTTATTCAATAGGCTCCGAGGAGCGAGATATTACAAACATGGGTCTCATGACCCAACAATCAGAGCATACAAGTCAAAGCACATGCGGAAGCTTAACATGTCTGAGTACAGACATCTATAAATGAAAAAGGTTGAGAAGCCTGACTATCTACCAATCCTGCCGAGGCACAAGATCGTAGCTGAGGTAACAAGCTAAACGTCGAAGACCACGCGGAATTACTAGTGAGACTGAAGTCTCTCTGCAAAAACATAAAATAGGCAAACGTGAGTACAAATGTACCCAGCAAGACTTACATCAGAACTATCTACATATGCATCATTATCAACAAAGGGATGGTGGGGTTTAACTGCAGCAAGCCAGCTTTGACTCGGTGGCTAACCTGAACTATGACTGCAAGTAACTCTTTTGAGGTGGCGCACACGAGTCCACATATTCACCATATCAATACACCACTATGGATCCGCTCCCGTCTCCCTACGAGAACGCCATCCATAGCACTCACGCTTATCTTGCGTATTTTAGGGTATCCACTTTCACTTGTCTATGAACTGATATAAGCAACCCAGAAGTCCTTTTCCGCGGACACGGCTATTCGAATAGATGATGTTAACCCTGCAGGGGTGTACTTCTTCACACACGCTCTCACCACTTACCGCCGTTTACACGACATGTACTCGGCAACCTTCAAGCGGAAGCCCAACGTGGGTGTCGGCCACGGCCTACCTAAACACTCAAGTCTCTAGTCCAGGTTTATCGCCTATTCGGGTTCCATCCATGAGGAGATCCGGCCGGAGTTTCGCTCACAGCCCCAAACGATGTGAACAGGGTTCCGTGACACCAAACGGGCGCCCGGTTTACCCGGCCACGTGCCTACCGCATCACAGCCCACCCCTACGGTCAGCGCTGCGCACGGCCTCCAGCATACTACAAACACCAGAAACTACTTGCAACTCCTGGACAGAGGACAAGGGTGATCAAGAAGCCGAGAGGGTCCATTGGTTTCGGGCCCAATGCGTGGTAGTAGCTGAATCATGGATCACAAACACAGAACTCAGTTCCTGAGGACGGCTGCAATGAGACAACCAACCATGTACTCCTACATGGCCTCTCACCGCTACCTTTACCAAATCGTATTCACACACTTAGCTCACACACAGTAGGACATGTTCACACACCTCTGATTCATCCCGGATGAATCAGACCTGACTCAACTCTAAGAAGTAGCAGGCGTGACAAACAAGCATGAATGAGTAGGCACAACAGGGCTCAAACAACTCCTACTCATGCTAGTGGGTTTCATCTATTTACTGTGGCAATGACAGGTCATGCAAAGGATAAAGGGGTTCAGCTACCGCAGCAAGTAACAGATGAATCGATGTTGTCCTAATGCAGTAAAAGAGAGCAGGAGCGAGAGAGTAGGATTGTATCGGAATGAACAAGGGGGTTTTGCTTGCCTGGCACTTCTGAAGATAACATTGAGTCTTCATCAGTGTCAACGATCACATCATCGGTATCACGTCTATCGAGAGGGGACAAATACCGGCAACATAGAAGGGAACACAATCAATGCAATGCACAATATGATGCATGATCATGACATGGCAAAATGAATGTGTTTTGAGCTAATGCAACTAGCAACAGATTAAATGAAGTTGGTTTGAATACAAGATTCAAATTCAAACTCCACATGTGATTATTCAAATGCCATTTAATTGATTTGTGCTAAACAGCAGCTATAAGTTGTTCTGTCATGCATGAAAATGGTACAGATGGATTCCTTGAATTTTTCTGATAATTTTTCATATATAAATTATTTAATTTGGAGTTACGGTTAATTTTCTATGATTTATTGAAGTTTAGAATATATTCTGGAATTATTAAATCATTTCCTAATTTATTTTAATTCCAGAAAGGAATTATTGCGTCAGCATGACCTCATAGTGACGTCAGTAGGTCAACGGGCACCGTCCAGGTCAAACTGACCTGTGGGCCCTGCGTGTCAGTGTCTGGACTAACTAACCTAATTAAAATTAACCCTAACTAACTTAGTTAGCCGGGCGGGGCCCGCATGTCAGTGAGTCAGTGGCTTAACTAAAATAGTTATTAAATTAACCCAAAGTTAGCAGGGGACGGGCCCACACGTCGGTGACCCAGGGGGGTCAAATCCCTGGTCAACCGGGCTAATCCACCGGCGTCTAACCGCCGGCAACGACCAGACGCGGCGGTGGCTCGCCGGAATGGCTGCTCCGGCGCCCATTCGACGCGCGGAGGGGTTCTACAGGGAGCTCGAGCTCGTGCGCATCCAATCGAGCAAGCCAGAGGAGCTGGGGTGGCCTGAGTCGACGGCGGCGAGCTCCAAGGCGGCGGCCGGAGTTCGGGCACCTGCGGGTTTGGCGTTGTGGTGCTCGGGAGGGGAAGCTGGTGGGTTCTACGTGCTCCTGGTGAGGTTTGGAGCACGGTGGTGTGCCCGGCTTTGAGCCACGATGGCTCTGGCCACGACGGTGACGAGGCACGACAGCGGCGAGCTCTCGGGTCCGGCGGAAGCAATGGCTAGAGCGGCCAAACGACATGGGAAGAAGAGGGGAACGGTTCAGCGGCTCACCGCGAGTCCAACGAGCGCAAGGGCGAGGCCGGGGACGCTCTGTGGGCGGCAAATCAAGCGACGACGGCCGTCGGTGCAGAGGAGGAAGATGGCGTCGGTGACGGTGCTCCAGGGCGTCCGGCGTCTTGTGGCTCCGTGGTAGGGACGGGGACGTCACGGCGGAGCTCGGGGGCGCGTCGGAGAGGCGAGGGAGGACCTGTGGCCGCGGTGGTTCTAGTCGGCGGCGATGGCTGCGTTCGGGTTCGGACGAGAGAGAGGGAGCAGAGGGGCGGGGCCTCGAGGAAGAGTGAGAGGGGTCCGAGGGGGTGGCGTGGCGCACCTAGCGACGTCTAGGAGCAAGCGGCAAGCATGAGGTGGCCGGCGCGTGCGCGCGCGCATCGGGCACACGCCCTCCTGCCTACTGGCAGGAGGTTGAAGACGGTGGCGACTGCGGTGGGCTGGGCCGCACAGTGCTGGACCAGCACAGGAGCTGGGCCGGCTCTGGTGGGCTGCACGGGTGAGGCCAGGTAACTTCCTTCTCTCTCTCTCTTTTATTTCTATTTCAGTTCTGTTTTCTTTTATTTAATCTGTTTTGCCACTGTTTGAATTTAAACATAATTCAAACAATGCCAAAAACTCCTCTGAAAATATTTATGCTGCTTAATGGACTTTTCCAAAAGCACATAAAATATTTCAGGGTATTTGGAAATATATTCTATACAAGTTATGAATATAGTTCCAAATGCAAATAAAGTAATGATTTAAATTCAGTGCTCAAAATATTCCTCAAAAATGTTCATTATTTTTGGTTTGGTGCAAAACCCTTGCCAAAATATAACCAACATTATTTAAGGCCATTTTGAAAACATTGAATGCATTTACCAGGGTTCTTTGCCCCTCTTTTATTTAAGTTTTTGGGGCTTCCAAAATTCCTCAGTTCAAGTTTCAGAAATTTAAATATGATGCCTGGATGAAGATGCAACTATTTACAAACAACATTCTAGGGCTGTGACAACTCACCCCCACTAAACAAAATCTCGTCCCGAGATTCAAGTGTAGGGTAAGACGATGGGGAACGCAACTAGTATAATCTTCACGATCCAGGGTGCACTTCATAAGAGCGTTGATTCGATCACCATCATTGTCTTGAAGTCTTGCTCTGAGAATTCCTGTCAACATGACATGGGGGAAGAAGACTCTAGAAGGGTCGATCTTCTCGAAGATCGAACAACTCACGGAATGAGACATAGGACCATCTCTCGGGTTGAGACACGAGTTACACATCAAGAGGGGTGGAAAGAGACGGATGACGAAGGTGCACTAGGTAGACAAAAATTTCACGCTTAAGAAGGTGGTAAACAATTGTCAACGTAGCGAGGAGTTGAGTTGCCATGATACCACGACGAAACATCCTGGAGGAGGTGATTCGTAGATTATTTCCTTAAGTGGCAAAAAGAATTACCTTTGATTCAGAGATCATTGAAAACCTTTATACCAGCCTAAGGCAATTCTCAAGCGATCGTTTGGAGGGGGTCAGTAGAATGGCATACTCAAACTTGGATGATGTGGATTACCTTGTTGAAGACAACGTAATGGATGAATTTGCTTATCGCCGGAAATGGAAGAGACCCATGGTAGAATGGCACATTGGCGGTGCAAGCTAGGAACAAAATGCAAATGCTGGGAATGATTCTGGTAACTGGGGAAGAACCCAACAATAGAGAGTGAATTCACTGTTTGAATAGGTCATAGCATTGCCGAGGAAACTGAGAGGAATCCAGTTAGAGCCGATGGTAACACATAGCGCTTGTGCGCGCTCTCAAGAACTTGAGCATTTCCATATTCATCAGGGTTTTACCAACATCCGTGTCAAGGGTCCGGTAACACAACTTACTACCATGATGAATGGTGATGGAGGATGCAGATGCAAAGGAGGATAACACCTTCTCAGATTTCACCCTTGGCGGGGCCAAGGAAATAAAATCTGGATGATCGACCGAGAGACATTTAGCACTCCGCTTCTAATGTTCTCCTTGATGTGCTAGTGTAACCCATTCATAGATATGGTTTGATATCTAAAACATCAAGTAAAAGGTCGGACTTCGGGAACACAAAAATCCATAGGGGCAACTAGGGAGTAAATCCTACGAAATCCATATGGGGAGGTGGCCAACTTCCTCAATCAAGATATTATAATAACAGGTCTTCCGGCTGGGTGTGTTGGCCACGACATCCACTTTACCGGTTTTCGCGCGACCAATACTATAATTCTTGGGAAATATTCCAACCATCATATCTGCCTGAGATTCAGATCTGGTTGGTGTCAGGATATTCCAGACTCATCGAGTCCAGGAAGAAAAACAGAAGTTTGCAACACGAATCGACGAGATGACGTTGCGAGATTCTCGGGGAATGAACTACGATAGCAAGATCCAAAACATGAGTTGGTTCTGCTACAAACATGTGAACACGTTGTCCCAGACAAGCATGCCCACATGGTAGTCTTACAATAAAACACTACCGAGTTCTGGTTGGGAACCATCAGCGAGGATATCGAAGTTCTTTCATAAGTCCGGATTAGCTCTTATGAAGATACTCCTTCTCCTTGAACAAATCAGTCAGTGGCTTGGTGTGCTAGGATACACATATGGAATGAAGGTTGCAAGTCTCCAGACCACAGAATACTTCGCATGTGTGCATGACTGACTTGCGATGATTCCGGAGGAAGCAACATTGACTTTCTCGAGTCCACGGTGGCAACTTGCATCAAATGCATATGAACTAGAGGAAGTCACTTCTTACATCCGAACATATGCTTCATGAGCTAGCATGAACAAATGCTTCAAAGGTTTCCAACACTAACTTATTGTCCAACAAAATCATGGAGGAGATAAGGATGTTGTCAATGGGCTCAACAACAATTCATCCGGGTTTCCTTTTAAAAGGAATTCCATAGTTAAGTGAACACGGTGATAGCATTGGTCAGGCCAAAGATGTAATGGTGTATGCTCGAGGAAAAACCCACGAATAAGACAACATTACGAACATCGTTGGTTCTGATTTGATTTGACGATAGCCCACACTCAAATCAAAGGATTGATTCCAACTTGAAATGGTTTTGCGCTCACGAGTCCACTACTCACCACTTCAATACACTACCGAGGATCCACCTCCGTCTTCCTACGGAAGAGCCATCCTCGGCACTCACACTTATCTTGAGGCTTTTAGCAGTTTCCATTTACTTGTCTATGAACTGTATAGGCAACCAAGTAGTCCTTTACCGCGGACGCGGCTATTCGAATAGATCATGTTAACCCTGCAGGGGTGTACTTCTTCATACACGCTCTCACCACTTACCGTCGTTTACACGACATGTACTCGGCAACCTTCAAGCGGAAGCCCAACGTGGGTGTCGGCCACGACCTACCTAACCACCTAAGCCTCCAGTCCAGGTTTATCGCCTATCCAGGTTCCATCCGCAGGGAGTCCGGCCGAGGTTTCCCATACGGCCCCGAACAATGTGAACAGGGTTCCCGAGATACCTAACGGGTATTCGGTACACCCGGCCACGTACCTACCGCATCACAGCCCACCCCTACGGTCAGCGCTGTCCACGGCCTCCAGTAGGCTACAAACACCAGAAACTACTTGCAACTCCTGGACGGAGAACTAGGGTGAATAAGAAGCCGAGAGGGTCCATTGGTTTCGGGCCCAATGCATGGTAGTAGCTGATTCTTAAATCACACATACAGATCTCAGTGCTTAAGGTCGGCTTCAATGAAATAACCCACCATGTACTCCTACATGGCCTCTCATCGATACCTTTACCAAATCGTGTTCACCACACCACTCTCATTACCGACATAATCATTTCACTCTAGCCCATCACCCAGATGAACCAGACCTGACACGACTCTAAGCATAGCAGGCATAGCAACGTAGGAACAACACATACATATGGCTCAAGCAACTCCTACACATGGTAGTGGGTTTCATCTAGTTACTGTGGCAATGACAGGTCATGCAGAGGAAATGGGTTCAACTACCGTAGCACACAGCAGTTTGAAACGCGTTGTCTTAATGGAGTAAAAGAGAGCAGGAGCAAGAACATGGGATTGTATCGATATGATCAAATGGTTGGTTGCTTGCCTGATGGTTCGATGCACTGATACGGTTCTTCGTTAGGGTAATCACGATACTCCTCGGAGGCAGAACCTGTCGCAAAGGACACCGATACACAACCATCACCAAACAATGTGCAACAATATGATGCATGCATGAAACATAGCAATATGAGTGTGTTGGGCTAATGCAACTAAGACCAGAAGGGTTTGAACAAATTTGAATCAAAGATTCAAATTTCAAACTCAAACATGGCCTTTTAAAGTGCTTTTCCTTGTTCTGCTTAAAACATCAATTTAACTTGTTTGATCATGCATGAAAATAGTACAGATGGATAGATTGGATTTTTCTGATCATTTTTCATATATAATTTGTCCAATTTGGAGTTACAGAATAAAAGTTATGAATTTTTGAAGTTTAAATAATATTCTGGAATTTCCTGATTTAAATTAAATCCAGAAATATAATTATTGCGCCAGCATGACGTCAGCATGACGTCAGTGGTCAACTGCGACTGGCTGGGGTCAAACCTGACGTGTGGGGTCCACACGTCAGTGACAAGGGGGTTTAACAGGGTTAAATTAATCCTAATTAGGAATTAGTGGCGCTGGGGCCCACTGGTCAGTGTCAGGGGGGGTAGTTAGTTTAACTGATTCGGTTAGTGCTAATCCTAATTAGCTAATAGGGCCGGGCCCACCTGTCAGGGGCACAGGGGGGGTCCTGCCGTGGTCAAGGTGGGTCAAACCCACCGGCGACATGACACCGGCGAGGCCCGAGACGGCGGCGCGATGCGGAAACGCGCTACAGGGCACGAGCGAGGCCGTGCTTGGGCTCGTTGGAGAGCCCTTGCTCCCGCGCGTCGAACGGTGGTGGTGGCCGTGCCTGAGGTGGCCGGTACCGACGACGGCGAGCTCGCGAGCGGCGGCCGGAGTTCGGCCAACGGCAGGTTAGGCGATGCAGGGCGCTAGGGGAGGCGTTGGTGCGTGCTGCGTGCTCCTGGTGAGGTGTGGAGCACGATGGTGTGCTCGGCTTCGAGCTACAATGGCTCCAGCCACGGCGGCGACGAGGCACGGCGGCGGCGAGCTTCGGAGCTCAAGGGGGCGACAGCTACAGGATGCTAGGGACGACGGGGCAAGGGGGAATCGGGTCAGTGGCTCACCGCGGAGCTGCAGGGATGGTTAGCGGGCTCGGGGACGTCCGGTAGCTCCCGATTCGATGGCGACGATCTCCGGTGGCCGAGGAGGGGAACGGCGACGTGGGCGGCGATGCAGGGCTTCCGGAGGCCCGTGGAGCGGTGGGGAGGAAGAGGGGGTCGAGGCGGAGCTTCTGGGCTAGTCGGGGGAGCGAGGGGTGGCCGGTGACGGCTGCTATGGCGAACGGCGGCGATGGTGGTGTTCGGCCGTGAGAGAGAGAGCGAGGGAGAGGAGGGAAGAACCGCGGGAGAGTGAGAGAGAGCAGGGGGGAGGGCGTGGCGTCGTCCGGGGCATCGAGACGAGGAGGGGAGGGCAGGCAGGCAGGCGAGCAGGTGGCGTGGCGCGGTGGCGCGCGCGCGCGCCGGCCACACTCCCCTCCCTCTGTCGAGGACGAAGACGACAGAGGAGGGAGGCGGGTTGGGCCGCCTGCTGGCTGGGCCGGCCAGCTGGCTGGGCGAGAACGACGTTGGGATCCTCTTGAGCTTCTTCGGCAGAGACACAGTTGACATGGCCACGTGAAGCGGTGACCGGTTTGGCGTGGAACACTTTCCCTGTCGGCTTGCCACGGCGAACAGCTTTAGCAGACTGGTTGGGGTTGGTCTGGGGACACTCACGCATATAGTGGCCAGATTCCCCACACTTGAAACAAGTCACGGAACTGGTACGTGGAGGAGCATTGTTGGTTGGACCCCCATAGGGCTTGGCCGGTGCAGACTGTTGAACAGGGCGAGGCGCCTGGAAAGATGGCCTCGGTGTGAACCTGGGTGGCAGGGCGGTGTTGGGTACCCACAGGCGGCGCTTCTGAGGAACAGCACCGGATGAGGAACCCATGTCACGGCCATGCTTGCGTGTTGTGTCATAGTCAGTCTGACCAGTTTCAGCACTGATGGCTTTGTTGACAAGTTTCTGAAAAGATGTGCACTCATGCAGACGGAGGTCACAACGAAGCTCGGGACTAAGGCCCTTACGGAACCTTGCTTGCTTCTTGGCATCAGTAGACACCTCCTCAGTTGCATATCGTGCGAGATTACCAAACTCCCTGCTGTAAACATCCACAGAAAGTCGGCCTTGGGTGAAACTGCAAAATTCCTCACGTTTACGGTCCATGAGACCCTCTGGAATGTGATGTTCACGGAAAGCCTCGCTGAATTCAGCCCAAGTAGTGACATGGCCCGCCGGGCGCATAGCTCCATAATTCTCCCACCATAGACTGGCGGGGCCTTCAAGATGATATGCAGCAAAGGTGACCTTGTCAGCCTCCGCTACCAGCGCGGAACGCAGTTTGTGAGCGATACTGCGAAGCCAGTCATCAGCGTCGAGAGGCTCGACGGAGTGGTGGAACGTGGGTGGATGTAATTTGATAAAATCACTGAGTGACACCACGTTAGTCCTCTGATGGTGTGCTGTGTTCTGTTCAATACGCTCCAACAAACGGTTGGTCTCCCGCTTGTTTCTCTCAGCTTCCATCATAACCTCGGCTAGGGAAGGAGGATGAGGCAGATTTGCATCCCTGACTTCACTGCCTTCGGCCTGCTCTTGAGGAGCAGGGTTAGTGCGCGTGTTGACCATCCTAGGTAAACAAGACAATGATTTAGTCAGGATGATAAAATTCCGACATAGGATATAAGATGTAAGGAATAACTCGAAATGCAAGATGATCATCCGTATGCCATGGTAGATACAGAAACTGCTTCTTTTATTCCATCGTCATACACACCATACAGGGTTTAGTACAAGACCAAACAAAGTACTATTACGGTGAGAAAAGGATTACATCTCATCGGAGGCATCCCAAGCTCCTATACATTATTTTTCTACACCTCCGGAAAGAGTACAAACTAGGTCATATCCCACGAGTCACGCGGGACGATAGACGACACAGCTAGTGCGAACTAGTGATACTACCACTAACTCAGACCGATCCGTAGTAGTCCTCGTAGAAGTCACCTCCATAGCCTGGAAGCTCAACATGATCATCCGGAAACAGACGATCTCGCGGAGCTTGTGGACCATAGGGGCTAGGATGAGGCCTTGGACCAACAGACGGTGGCCTGCGGGGACCGCGAGGTGGGGTGATGCCTCCTACATCACGCCAACCCATCACGTCTGGCAGAGCAGATCTCACAGGATAGAGATCACGCATATCTGAATATCCAGCTTGCACCGCCGGTGCGAACCGAGTCAAAGTGGCCCAGTGGTCAGCACGGGTATTGAAGAGCTCTAACCTTAAGGCCCGATTTTCACGGTCCTTATCCTCGAGCATCTCAGCAGTGGTGCGAGTCCGTGAATCCTCCTGAGTGGGGTCAGCATAGATAGCTTGGAGATACCCTTGTGCTCCCGGAAGTGATCCTGGCATATACCGGAAATCAGAGTCCCGAAATAGACCAGATCTGACTCGCATAATGGTCATCATAGAGTAGGCGGCGTCCTGCACAGCCATCTCAATAGTAACCCCGAGTCCATAGGAGCAGTGAAGGGGCTCGGTGGATCCAGGATAAGATGGAAATATCCTGACAGTGCAGAGATACTGGCTTTGATTAAAGTCTCGGAATTGCTCTTCGACCGTGTACTCAGGATACCAGCGGTATCCAGCCTCAGTCATTACCCTGACCAACTTGGCAGTATGGCCGGGTACATCTAGGCATCGAGTCAGGCAAACCACTTGATTGAGGTCGCGAGTGGCCATCTGAAAGCACAATCATAATGCAAAGGCATTAGAATTTCTAGCAAAATTTCGGCAGCATAACAGCTGTAAATGCTCAAGAAGGATTTTGAGACATTTGACAAAGGATTACATACACACTCATCATCATCATACCAAGTTCTGAGACCATCCTAGCAACATAATGTGGTAATAGAACTGAACTAGGCTTGTATCCAACATACCTATAAGGTACTACTGATTAGTAACACGTGATCCTGATAGAGAGAATAGATCCTAATTCCTTAACCCCCGGTGGAAGAATGGACTGACTCAGATCAGAATGTCATAAGATAAAGGAGTAAAAAGAGCCTTACGTTCCAACCCACAAACAATTCCCCTACATATAACTAAAGAATTTCTAGACTCAACATCGACCAGTTTGGCTTGGAGAACCTACAGGCAGTCCGGCTCTGATGCCAACGCTGTCAGGACCCCGACTCGATGTCACATTGATCTAGCCGGTAACACCTCATATCACTTTGCAGCCTCACGCACGGTATCCCCACGGGTGTCGCCTTACCTTTGCCCGGGACCGTTTGCGCCTTTTGGCTCACGTATATGATAGTGTCGCTAGCATCCATATGATAAGTAGCCCGGGCTGACATGACTAGTCGTAAACCCAAAGTGGCACAGACTTACAGGGACAGGCATCCATGACCCAGCTTCGAACGTGTCGGTCATCAGCAAGTGGGTCCGGGCTGTAGCACTGGGCTAGCAGGACTCCGGTAAACCGGGCTGTAGCGGGCTAACAGGACTCCGGTACTCAAAGCGTGACATTTCCCCGAAGGGACAGACACAGGAACGAAGAAGGACACATGCCGGCCAGCCTAAGTGTTCCAGAGCAGTAGCAAGCTACCATGGCTCAGCGGTAACACTAGGAGACATTTCCCGGTAAGAGAGGCTACTTAAAGATAAACAACTAGATAGTCAGATCCCACACATACCAAGCATTTCAATCATACACACAATATGCTCGATATGTGCAAATACAACGAAGCATCACAACATGACTCTACGACACAAGTACTTTATTTAAGGCTCAGGGAGCCATACATAACATACACAAAGGTACGGGTCTCACGACCCAACATTCAAGTCATACAGTCATACAAACCAGCAGCGGAAGTAACTTGTCTGAGTACAGACAACTAGTAAAATAAAAGAGGCTTGGAAAGCCTAGCTATACTACGTGGTCCTTCACAAGCTCAGGATCACCACCTGGGCCTTTAGCCTACTCGTTGATGTCAACGTCTACATAGAACCCATCAGAAGGGGTTGCAGCGTCTTCTGTAAATATGTAAATTATTGCAACATGAGTACAAAGGTACTCAGCAAGACTTACATCAGATCCTACATACATGCATAGTATCAAGAAGGGTTGGTGGAGTTATTGCAGCAAGCCAGCTTTGACTCTTGGCTAGGCTATCCTACGATACTCCAACTTGAAATGGTTTTGCGCACACGAGTCCACTACTCACCACTTCAATACACTACCGAGGATCCACCTCAGTCTTCCTACGGAAGAGCCATCCTCGGCACTCACACTTATCTTGAGGCTTTTAGCAGTTTCCATTTACTTGTCTATGAACTGTATAGGCAACCAAGTAGTCCTTTACCGCGGACGCGGCTATTCGAATAGATCATGTTAACCCTGCAGGGGTGTACTTCTTCATACACGCTCTCACCACTTACCGTCGTTTACACGACATGTACTCGGCAACCTTCAAGCGGAAGCCCAACGTGGGTGTCGGCCACGACCTACCTAACCACCTAAGCCTCCAGTCCAGGTGTATCGCCTATCCAGGTTCCATCCGCAGGGAGTCCGGCCGAGGTTTCCCATACGGCCCCGAACGATGTGAACAGGGTTCCCGAGATACCTAACGGGTATTCGGTACACCCGGCCACGTACCTACCGCATCACAGCCCACCCCTACGGTCAGCGCTGTCCACGGCCTCCAGTAGGCTACAAACACCAGAAACTACTTGCAACTCCTGGACGGAGAACTAGGGTGAATAAGAAGCCGAGAGGGTCCATTGGTTTCGGGCCCAATGCATGGTAGTAGCTGATTCTTAAATCACACCTACAGATCTCAGTGCTTAAGGTCGGCTTCAATGAAACAACCCACCATGTACTCCTACATGGCCTCTCATCGATACCTTTACCAAATCGTGTTCACCACACCACTCTCATTACCGACATAATCATTTCACTCTAGCCCATCACCCAGATGAACCAGACCTGACACGACTCTAAGCATAGCAGGCATAGCAAGGTAGGAACAACACATACATATGGCTCAAGCAACTCCTACACATGCTAGTGGGTTTCATCTAGTTACTGTGGCAATGACAGGTCATGCAGAGGAAATGGGTTCAACTACCGTAGCACACAGCAGTTTGAAACGCGTTGTCTTAATGCAGTAAAAGAGAGCAGGAGCGAGAACATGGGATTGTATCGATATGATCAAATGGTTGGTTGCTTGCCTGATGGTTCGATGCACTGATACGGTTCTTCGTTAGGGTAATCACGGTACTCCTCGGAGGCAGAACCTGTCGCAAAGGACACCGATACACAACCATCACCAAACAATGTGCAACAATATGATGCATGCATGAAACATAGCAATATGAGTGTGTTGGGCTAATGCAACTAAGACCAGAAGGGTTTGAACAAATTTGAATCAAAGATTCAAATTTCAAACTCAAACATGGCCTTTTAAAGTGCTTTTCCTTGTTCTGCTTAAAACATCAATTTGACTTGTTTGATCATGCATGAAAATAGTACAGATGGATAGATTGGATTTTTCTGATCATTTTTCATATATAATTTGTCCAATTTGGAGTTACAGAATAAAAGTTATGAATTTTTGAAGTTTAAATAATATTCTGGAATTTCCTGATTTAATTTAAATCCAGAAATATAAATATTGCGCCAGCATGACGTCAGCATGACGTCAGTGGTCAACTGCGGCTGGCTGGGGTCAAACCTGACGTGTGGGGTCCACACGTCAGTGACAGGGGGGGTTTAACAGGGTTAATTTAATCCTAATTAGGAATTAGTGGCGCTGGGGCCCACTGGTCAGTGTTAGGGGGGTTAGTTAGTTTAACTAATTCGGTTAGTGCTAATCCTAATTAGCTAACAGGGCTGGGCCCACCTATCAGGGACACAGGGGGGGTCCTGCCGTGGTCAAGGTGGGTCAAACCCACCGGCGACATGACGCCGGCGAGGCCCGAGACGGCGGCGCGATGCGGAAACGCGCTACAGGGCACGGGCGAGGCCGTGCTTGGGCTCGTTGGAGAGCCCTTGCTCCCGCGCGTCGAACGGTGGTGGTGGCCGTGCCTGAGGTGGCCGGTACCGACGACGGCAACGACCGTGGCGGCTGCCGGAGCTCGGTTGAGCTCGGGGTCGAGGCTACAACGGCTGCGGAGATGCGGGGTTGGCACCTACGGCTTCTACGCGGTGCGGTGAGGACGTGGGTGTGCTCGGTTGGGCGCTACGGTGACTGTGGCCACGACGGCGACGAGGCACGGCGGCGGCGAGCTTCGGAGCTCAAGGGGGCGACAGCTACAGGATGCTAGGGACGACGGGGCAAGGGGGAATCGGGTCAGTGGCTCACCGCGGAGCTGCAGGGATGGTTAGCGGGCTCGGGGACGGTCGGAGTGCAGCGAATCGACGGCGATGATCTCCGGTGGCCGAGGAGGGGAACGGCAACGTGGGCGGCGATGCAGGGCTTCCGGAGAGGCTTGGCTTGGTGGGGAGGAAGAGGGGGTCGAGGCGGAGCCTCTGGGCTAGTCGGAGGAGCGAGGGGTGGCCGGTGACGGCTGCTATGGCGAACGGCGGCGATGGTGGTGTTCGGCCGTGAGAGAGGAGGGAAGAACCGCGGGAGAGTGAGAGAGAGCAGGGGGGAGGGCGTGGCGTCGTCCGGGGCATCGAGACGAGGAGGGGAGGGCAGGCAGGCAGGCGAGCAGGTGGCATGGCGCGGTGGCGCGCGCGCGCGCCGGCCACACTCCCCTCCCTCTGTCGAGGACGAAGACGACAGAGGAGGGAGGCGGGCTGGGCCGCCTGCTGGCTGGGCCGGCCAGCTGGCTGGGCTACACAGGGAGGAGCCCAGGTAAGCTCCTCCTTTTATTTATTTTTCTTTTTCTAATTTCTGACATTTGTTTTGATTTAAAAAAAATATTAAATCATTTATTTACCTTATGCCAATTTTTGCAGGAGCTAGATATATTATTCCAGAGCTCCTTTATAATTGGCATAATATTTGGACATATATTAATATATATATAAATAATATATTTCCAATGCAAATATTTATGCATTAATTCCAAATGCCCAAAATAAATACCTATGAGCTCTTAAAAATATTGGTCTGATTTTTATCTCTGTCCAATATTTTCAGAGAGCAACATGAGCATTTTCTTGGACCCTTTTGGAGAAATTTTTATTTGGATCATTTCAAAAATGATTCTGAGGGTTTCACAAATCCCCATTTCAAGTTTCTGATGAAAGAGTAGACATGATGCAACACTCTAATGCATGACTAGCTAGGGTGTGACAACTCACCCCCACTCAAAAGAATCTCGTCCCGAGATTTGGGTTCCTCCGGGAAGAAGGCGGGATACTCAAGTCGAAGACGATCCTCCCTTTCCCAGGTTGCTTCATCCTCAGAATGGTGCGACCATTGAACTTTGAGAAACTTGATATTATGACGTCGGGTGGTACGTTCGGCCTGATCGAGGATACGAATGGGGTACTCTCGATATGTAAGATTATCTTGGAGATCAAGCGTTTCGTGGTCCACTTCACGGATAGGATCCGAGAAGCAACGCCTGAGTTGAGAAACGTGGAAGACATCGTGGACTCTGGAGAGATGCGGAGGTAGTTCCAACTGGTAGGCAACTTCTCCTCATTTGGCGAGATTGCAAAAAGGTCCAATGTAACGAGGAGCCAATTTGCCTTTGATACCGAAACGATGGGTTCCCTTCAGAGGGGTGACCCGAAGGTAAGCCTTCTCGTCAACCTCGAAAGTCATAGCCTTATGTTTTCGGTCATATTGACTCTTTTGACGAGATTGGGCTGTTTTCAATTTTTCACGAACGATACGAACTTGTTCTTCTGCTTCCTGAATCATATCCGGGCCAAAGAATTGTCTTTCCCCGGTCTCTGACCAGTTAAGGGGTGTTCGACACCGTCGTCCATAGAGAACTGTACCAACGGTTCACCCCAGGTTTCTAAGTGTTATCGACTCAGGCCACCCCAGCTCCTCTGGCTTGCTCCATTGGATGCGCACGAGCTCGAGCTCCCTGTAGAACCCCTCCGCGCGTCGAATGGGCGCCGGAGCAGCCATTCCGGCGAGCCACCGCCGCGTCTGGTCGTTGCCGGCGGTTAGACGCCGGTGGATTAGCCCGGTTGACCAGGGATTTGACCCCCCTGGGTCACCGACGTGTGGGCCCGTCCCCTGCTAACTTTGGATTTAATTCATTAGCTATTTGAATTTGAATTATATTCATATAATTAGAATATAATTTCAAATACCCCCTGAAATATTTTATAAGCTTTTGGAAAAGTCCATCTAGCAATATAAAATATTCAGAGGAGTTTTTGGCATTGTTTGAATTATTTTAAATTCAAAACAGTGGCAAGATAAATTAAATAAAACAAAACAGAAGGAAAAAATAAAACAGAGCAGAAGACTTACCTGGCGTTTACCTGTCCGGCCCAGCCGGCCCAGCTCCTCCAGCGACTCGGCCCAGCCCACCTCCTCCCCCTTGTCATCTTCCTCCCTCGCCAGAAGGACAGAGGCGAGGCGTGGCGCGCGCCCGAGAGGCCTCGGCCACCTCCTGCTTCCTCCTCGACGCCCGGAGACGCCACGCACCTCCCTGCCTCTCTTCCTCACTCTCCCGCGTCCTCATCCTCTCCCCGGAACACTCTCCCCCTCCTCTGTTCTCCTCACCCGAACGGAGCCGCCGCCACCGACGAGAGCCACCGTGGCTACCGGCCACCCCACGCCTCACCGACGCCCCAGGAAGCTCCGCCCCGACCCCCTCTTCCTCCCCACCGATCCATGGCCCTCCGGAAGCCCTGCAGCGTCGCCCTCAAGCTCGCCTCCAACCTTCGGCCGCCGGCGAACTTTCGAGGATTCGCGAGCTCCAGCCCCTCCCCGGCCTCGTCGTTGCCTCCACCAGATCCGCTGTGAGCTACTCTTCCATTCCCCCTCCTCCTCGCGCTCGTTCCCGTACTCTAGCCGCCCTAACCACCTTGCCGAGCGCTCCTCGCCGCCGGCCATGGCACCGCCGTGGCCACAGGTGTCTTAGCTCGCGTCTGAGCACGCCCTCGGGCTCGAGATGTTCGCAGGAGCCGAAAACTCCCATCGGTTCGTCCGTAGCCGCACCATAGCATCGTCTTAGGCGATGCCCGAGCTCCGGTCGCCGTCTCTCTCGCCGTAGTTGCCGCTATCGGTCACCCCAGCCGCGGCCACAGCCACCGCTGGACGCGCCGCGTCGCGGACGTTCTAATGAGCCAAACCGTGCGCCAAACCATCGCCCCTAGCTCAAATCCGAGCCGCGCCGCCATGCGGAATGGTCGCCGCCGGCGATACTCCGGCGACTGCCAACGGGGCACGCTTAATTAGAATTAATGGCCCCACTAATTAAACCCACAGCCACTGACAGTGGGCCCCACCCCTGGTCAAACCCCAGTCAGCGCACCATCCCTTTGTTGATAATGATGCATATGTAGATAGTTCTGATGTAAGTCTTGCTGGGTACATTTGTACTCACGTTTGCCTATTTTATGTTTTTGCAGATAGACTTCAGTCTCACTAGTAATTCCGCGTGGTCTTCGACGTTTAGCTTGTTACCTCAGCTACGATCTTGTGCCTCGGCAGGATTGGTAGATAGTCAGGCTTCTCAGCCTTTTTCATTTATAGATGTCTGTACTCAGACATGTTAAGCTTCCGCATGTGCTTTGACCTGTATGCTCTGATTGTTGGGTCATAAGACCCATGTTTGTAATATCTCGCTCCTCGGAGCCTATTGATTAAAATACTTGAGTTGTAGAGTCATGTTGTGATGCCATGTTGTATTTGCACATATCGAGCATATTGTGTGTATGTTATTGAAATGCTTGGTATGTGTGGGATCTGACAACCTAGTTGTTTATCCTTGGTAGCCTATCTTACCGGGAAATGTCTCCTAGTGTTTCCACCGAGCCATGGTAGCTTGCTACTGCTCCGGGACACTTAGGCTGGCCGGCATGTGTCCTTCTTCGTTCCTATGTCTGTCCCTTCGGGGAAATGTCACGCGATGAATACCGGAGTCCTGTTAGCCCGCTACAGCCCGGTTCACCGGAGTCCTGCTAGCCCAGTGCTACAGCCTGGATTCACTCGCTGATGACCGACACGTTCGATGCTGGGTCATGGATGCATGTCCCTGTAAGTCTGTGCCACTTTGGGTTTACGACTAGCCATGTCAGCCCGGGCTCCTTATCATATGGATGCTAGCGACACTATCATATACGTGTGCCAAAAGGCGCAAACGGTCCCGGGCAAAAGTAAGGCGACACCCGTGGGACTACCGTGCGTGAGGCCGCAAAGTGATATGAGGTGTTACATGCTAGATCGATGTGGCATTGAGTCGGGGTCCTGACAGCGAAGTGTTACATGCTAGATCTATGTGGCATTGAGTCGGGGTCCTGACAATGCCTCTCTCCGTAGACGAGGTGAGCCTCGACGAAAAAGAATTTATCGTGCCTGAGGATCCCGTCGAGCAGGAGCGCTTCAAGCACCGGCTTATGGCCACAGCAAATAGCTTGAAGAAAAAGCAACAACAGCTTCAAGCTAATCAAGATTTGCTAGCAGACAGATGGACCGAAGTCCTTGCCGCCGAGGAATACGAACTCGAGAGCCCCTCCAAGAGTTACCCAAAGCGCAGGTTGCTACCTCACTTCGAGGAGGAAGCATTGAAACCTACATCACCAGCGTATGATGCGGCTGACGAGCCACCTCGTGGCCGAGAGAGAGAGGCATTTCAGCCCGAAGTCTAGCCTGCACCCTGCCGCCAATCAAACAAATATGCCAAGGCCCGGGGCAACACACAGGACCTACGAGACGTATTGGAAAACAAGGAAAAACATGCAAGATCGATCTACGGATCACGGGGGTGCGCACCAACACGCGACGATAATCGTCATGCCGGATACACTAAAAGCAAATCCGGCCGAGCCGAACACGGCAGATAAGACTCGTATGAACCGCGTCGTGATATAGCCCGGCACAGAGGCGCCGCACACCCCTTATGCTTCACTGATGAAGTAATGGATCACGAATTCCCAGAAGGGTTTAAACCCGTACACATTGAATCATATGATGGTACTACAGACCCCGCGGTATGGATAGAAGACTTCTTCCACCACATTCACATGGCCCGCGGGGATGACCTACATGCCATCAAGTATCTCCCGCTAAAACTCAAAGGGCCGGCTCGGCATTGGCTCAATAGCTTGCCAGCAAATTCCATCAGAAGTTGGGAGAACCTGGCAGAGGCATTCCTGGACAATTTCCAGGGCACTTATGTGCGACCGCCAGACGCTGACGATTTAAGTCATATAACTCATCAGCCAGGGGAATCGGCCAGGAAATTCTGGACCCGGTTCCTAACCAAGAAGAACCAAATTGTCGATTGTCCAGATGCAGAGGCCTTAGCGGCATTTAAGCATAATATCCGTGACGAATGGCTCACCCGGCACCTCGGCCAAGTGAAGCCAAAATCCATGGCAGCCCTCATGACACTTATGACCCGCTTTTGTGCGGGCGAAGATAGCTGGATGGCTCGTAGTACCAATACAACAAGCAAACCTGGCATATCAAAAGCCAGGGATAGCAACAGTAAACCACGACGCAACAAACACAAGTGCCACAAATATGGCGAAAACGCCGAAAATACGGCAGTTAATGCCGGGTTCAGGGGCTCAAAGTCCGGTCAGCGGAAAGAGCCACCCAAAAAAATCCGGGTCCATCTAGTCTGGACCGCATACTCGATCACCAATGCCAAATTCATGGCACCCTAGAAACGCCAGCCACCCATACCAACAGAGAATGATGGGTCTTTATACAAGCCGGCAAGGCAGGCGACAATGACGAAGAGGGGTCTCAAAGTGACGATAGCAACAAAGAGCCCAGATCACCGAACACACGAGGGAAAAACAAATCCCCCCCCATATCCAATCGGTGAATGTGGTAAATACCACCCAAATTGCGAACTCGGACCAGATATGCACCCTTAGGGATGGCGACTTAACGGAACTAGCCATCCCACAATATAAACTAGGGCTGGTCACCTTAAACTACACGGATCGTCCGGTTAACGCCAATCAGGGCAATCCAGTCGCACTAATCCTCGACCCAATAGTAGACGGGTTCCACCTCACTCGAGTCCTTATGGATGGAGGTAGCAGTTTAAATCTGCTTTACCAGGACACAGTGCGCAAGATGGGCATCGACCATTCCGCGACCAAACCCACTAAAGCCACTTTTAGAGGCATCATACCAAGTATGGAGGTTAGCTGTACAGGCTCCATTGCCCTTGAGGTAATCTTCGGATCACCAGAAAATTACCGTATCGAAGAGTTAATCTTCGAAATCGCCCCTTTCCGTAGTGATTATCAAGCACTGCTCGGATGAACCGTGTTCGCTCGATTCAACGCGATGCCACATTATGCCTACCATAAGCTCAAGATGCCCGGTCCATGCGGCGTCATCATGGTTCATGGCAAGGCCGAACCTTCCTTCGGCACCAACAAATATACCACTGCCTTAGCAGCAGAAACAACGAGCAGCACCTTGCAGTCGAACCTTGAGTCGACGTCCAGGCTCCCGGACACCGTCAAGGGGCTCCGAACTACTTCGCGGAAGGATACCCCGGCTCGTCCAGAGCTCAACTAAACACTCCGGCGAAGGCCATGACAGGCCAAACTCAGCGGTTCAACCGCCCTCCGGCACGTAAACATTTCTTATATTTCCTTCCCAGGTTCACCTTTGCACCGACCAGGATGGACTACATGGAGGAAGCTTGAACGCGTTAGGGAATCCTTATACATTCCCCGCAGTGACTGTCCGGCTATATTACGGATCCGCACTCAAACTCTTCCCCCTGGTCATAGCAGCTACGGCTATCACAACCCCTTTTTATCACATTACTTATCATGGTGGTGTTTCTCGTCGTCATTCTCAGATTTTGAAGACCAAAGAAGAGTTTTCCTCCAAATCTTCTCCGTTCTCCCAAAGATTCATGATTCTAGCTTGATGCCATCCTCCCATAATTGTTTTGATTGTGAGAATTCTTTTCATCCATCCGGTTCATTTCAGAAGTCTTTTCAGTTTGATCCTCCAGAGGCCATCATATCAGAATTATTCATTCCAGCTTTCAGCTATTGTTCTCCAAATATTACCGGTGCATCATTCAAGTATTATCTAAATCAACTCGTGATTTCTTCGTTCACTTGCATCTAAATTCTCTCAAGTATCTTCGTTCATTTTATAATTCTTACTAGTGTTTTTCCTTATCTTTTCCCCGTTCATTTTAAATTCTTTCGGTGGTTCGTTCAAGAGTTCTCTTCCTTGGTTATCATTTGAATTCATTCATTATATCCAATCCTACCGGTGGTTCGTCGAAGACCTTCTCAAGTTTACGCTATATCTATCTTAATCTTTTCTACGGGAATAAGTAGTATGCCAAATATGTTGCTTGTCATCAATATAAATTGATGAAGGTTAAGCATAATGTAATTCTTATTATTGTTTCATCCAAGTGATCTAATTCTTCTTTCCGGAGTGGTTCATCATATCACATTCTCGGTTCGAGATGCTTTATCTTTTCTTTTCCAAGAGTTCCAAGCTCTCACAATTATATCACCACGGAGATCCATCTAATCACTACGAGGCTTCAACCTTATTCTTTTCATCCTTCATTTTGTTTGATCATTCTTTTGTTATCGGAGTTCTTCATGGAGGCTCTACATGATGGTTCATCAAGGATTTAATTCCTTCTCAAAGTGTTCATTGAGATTCTTTTCAAGGGAGCTCAAGCATTCTTCATCTTGCAATCCGGAGTGCAATTCTTTTTACCTTATCTTTTGAGGTGGTGTTATGTCATTGTTGACAATTTCCCATCATGTTTCATGATTCAAAAGTTGTCAGGAATGAGATCTTTAAACCCATCAATCTCTTCATTGGAGTTATCTTGTGTCATGTTTCACCTAAAGCCTTCCCCAAGGATTGTTGCTATTTATGGTGCTTATAAATGACCCAAGTTCTTCTTTTATCCTCCCGGTGAAATAGTTTCTCGTCTCCTTGTTGATATCAATCGAATCTATCGTTTCTGTCAGTGACAGAATTTCAACTCAGTTTTGAGATGTTTTCCATAAGCCCACAACAAGCTTACTCTTTTCGTTGTTGGTTTTCCAACAACTCCGTTCGACCCTTCTCCTAAGGATGCCTTTTCAAGCTCAATTATGCCAGAAGTTGGCATTTTCTTCTCCATTCTTTTATTTCAATTATCTATCTTCTACTCTTTCTCCCGGAGGCTTTGTGATGTTGCTATTTTCAATCATCATCTCAAGATGGTGAGGATCGTGTTCTTTTCGTGCTTATCCATTTAACCGGAGTGTTGTGTCATCTCTTCTAGTTCTTTTCATCTTATCAAGTTGCTTATCACTTTTCAACCAGAGTGCTACCCGAATTTGTTCTTCCTTGTTCCTCTTTTCCTAACGGAGTGCTTTCAACTTTGTTCATCTCCGTTGCATTCTTTCTTTCAATTTGTTCAACATCTCAAGGTTCTTTGGCTTCACTCGTTTGTCAAAGAAGCAACTTCGTTTTACCTCTTATCTTCCTCTTCCTTTTCCCTCCGGCGCCATCCTAGATCTCGGGACAAGATCCTCTTGTAGTGGTGGAGTGTTGTGACGCTCCAAGACCGGAGCTTCAGATGCCTTCTAGGGTTTCCAGGTTTCATCGTGTGAATTGTTTGGTTCTTTGCATTCATCCTTGCATCATGTCATTATTATTTTTTTAACTCATCTAAATAAATTGCATAGATCTTTTGATCTATTTAAATTGAGGGAACTCACATGGTGATTTCTCTATATAACATATCCTCCCAATATTTTAGGGAGCTATATTAAATATTCCATTAATTCGGAATCATCATAACACACGTGCAAAATAATTCCCATGTCTATTCCTCTTCGAGCTTGACCTTCAAACCTTGCCAATATCTCTCATCTCTTTTATCGAGGCTCCTCCTAAATTCTCAACATTTTTCGCCACTCGTAAACCTTGTCCTAGTTCAAACCATTTGAATTAAATTCAAATGAGTTTGAATTTAAATCTTGCATTCGTGCTAACTTCTATTTTCTTGGATTAATCTCATTTTTCTGAGTCTGAGAAAATTAACCCCATGCTCCAATTCTTTCCCTAACCCTCTCTTCTTTTTTATTCACTAATGTTTTTTTGCTAAAGAATTAAGAGGGAAGAGAGAAGCCTAGGCCCATCTCCAGCAGCCCCGTCCCACCAGTGGCCCAAGGCCCAGCCACACCCACCTAACCCTAGCGCTACCTTAGCCCGATCCCTCGCACACCTCTCCCTCTCGATCCCTCCCTCGCGCCGCTAGGAGAGGAGGCACCGCGCTCGACCCCTCCTCTCGCCCGTGACCCTTTTCTCCCTCTCGATCCCCTCCCCTTCCTTCTAGCGCTTCTGCCTCGCCCTTCTTTCTCCCCCGCGCCGCCATCGCCTCCCTCCGCCGCCTTGCATCCTCTGCTTCTCCTCGGAGGCAGGACTCCCGTGCCTCCTCCTCCGGCCTCCTTGTCGTCCTGCCATGGACGCCGAGCTCGAAGCTCATGCCGACCCTGCCTCCATGACCTTTGCTAAGCAAGTCCCTCTCCTGGAGCCGATCGCTGCTGCTGCCCTTCATCGAGGCGTCAAGTTCCGTTGATCTGCAGTCATCTCCCTCGCGCCCTTCCTCCTCGCCGTCGTTCTGCTCGAGGACCAGCCCCGTGCACCCCTGTGCTCGCGGGCAGGGGGGCCCAAGATCACCGTGCAGCCTCCCTACCTCACATGCGCTGCCGGCATCAACAACAGCAGCGGACCAAAGCCCCTGCCTTGCTCCACCATGTCGCCGCGCATCCGGCCATCGGCGTCCTACTCCTCACCAGCCCGCTGCTACCTCGAGCAGTCCTTCCACGGCCATCACCTCCCCGGCGCCCTTGCTGCTGCTGCTAGACCACCTCGGTGCCATCAGGGAGTACCATGGCCGCCACCGAGATCCTTGGATTCACCAAGATCGGCAAGTACAACGACTTACGACACACGGATGACCACCGCACCGAACGCCAAAGTTCAGGATGACCCGCGAAGCCCCTGGACGCCATGTACCACTACAACTGTTGCATTTCGTTTCGTCTTTGTCAAGTACCCATGGACGTCGAGTACCACGATGTCGGTGCCCCTCAAGTTCAGCTACACGAAAACGCTAAGTACCCCTTCATGTCGGCAAGACCCGCAAGTCGGACCCCGAACGATCGACGACTCGTGGACCATGAACAACTACCGTCGCCTTGGGTTACGACAAGTTCCTCTAACGATGACCCGAATGGCTACAAAATACGTACCACTACTGTCGCTGAACACCCGTGTAACGGAACCGTCAAGTTCGACTACCTTCGGGTGTACCTTTACTTCCCACGATGACCATGTACAACTACCATCCCGTGCATGTCGTGAAGTACCTCTTCGAAACGACCGAGTACCACTACCGTCGACCCTCGAAGACCCGTGGACGGCAAGTTCCTCGTTGTGACCCCGAACACCTACGGAGTGTGTACACTTACGAAACGAGAACAACTACTTCCACTACGAGCGTCCCAAGAACGTCTACTTCCTCTACTTTGCACCGAACAACAACCATCCCAATTGCACGCTTCGAAGGTATAACCCCGAGACGACTGCCCGTGAACGAATGCATGTGTTGTTTGAGATGCATGCTTGGACGTTTTATCCTCCCGTGATCGTTAGATGTTTCCCTCGCTTGGCACCATCGTCGACCCGTGGGAACTCGTTATCCGAGATCACCCCACCGTTCATCCATGACATGCTCCCGTCACACTTATTCTTTTCCACCGGCATCTCAATTGAGTTTCCGAAAACGGAACGTTGCCGTGGCACCGTTTCCGTTATCGTCGCTGAGGGAGTCCTGGATTAGGGGGTCTCCGGACAGCCGGACTATATCCTTTGGCCGGACCGTTGGACTATGAAGATACAAGATTGAAGACTTCGTCTCGTGCCTAGATAGGACCCTACTTGGCGTGGAAGGCAAGCTAGGCAATAAGAATATGTATATCTCCTCCTTTGTAACCGACCTTGTGTAACCCTAGCCCCCTCCGGTGTCTATATAAACCGGAGGGTTTTAGTCCGTAGGACAACATACAATCATACCATAGGCTAGCTTCTAGGGTTTCGCCTCTTTGATCTGTGGTAGATCAACTCTTGTAATACTCATATCCTCAAGAATAAATCAAGCAGGACGTAGGGTTTTACCTCCATCAAGAGGGCTGGAACCTGGGTAAAACATCGTGTCCCTTGCCTCTTGTTACCATCTGCCTTAGACGCACAGTTCGGGACCCCTATCCGAGATCCACCAGTTTTGACACCGAAATTGGTGCTTTCATTGAGATTTCCTCTATGTCGTCGCTGTTAGGCTTGATGGCTCCTACGATCATCGATAGTGATGCAGTCCAGGTGGAGACTTTTCTCCCCGGATAGATCTTTGTGTTCGGCGGCTTCACACTGCGGGCCAACTGGCTTGGCCATCTGGAAAAGATCGAAAGTTATGCCCCTGGCCACCAGGTCAGGTTTGGAAGCTTAAATTACACGGCCGATATCCGCGGAGACTTGATCTTCGACGGATTCGAGCCCCTGGCTTGTGCGCAACACGGTCACGATGAGTACGATTTAGCTCTACCATCGGACCGTATTTAGGAGATCGCACCGGCAGCCGCTCCGAGCCTCGATTCGGAGCCAGTTGCGCCATCCATGGACGGGTGGATAGACCCCGTCACGGAGGGCATATCCTCAGCGGCGATCGAGCCGAATATCGACCTTACCCTTCATGAGAGCCGTGTTGCCAAACTGCCGGATCCTTCTCCGGCCATGGACTCCGAACCGCCTGCGCCCGTTCCTATTGAATCCGATTCGGCGCCGATCATGGAGTTTACCTCCGTGGATATTTTTCAGCACTCGCCCTTCGGCGACATACTGAACTCATTAAGGTCTCTTTCCTTGTCAGGAGGATCCTGGCCGAACTATGTCCGGCAGGATTGGGATGCGGATGACGAAGAAATTCGCCGCCCACCCACCACCCACTTAGTAGCCACTGTCGATGACTTAACCGACATGCTCGACTTCGACTCCGAAGGCATCGACGGTATGGACGACGATGCGGGAGGCGAAGAGGAACCACTGCCCATAGGGCACTGGACGCCCACTTCGTCACATGACGTATACATGGTGGACACACCCAAAGAAAACAACGATGAGGAATGGAAGGACGCAGCAAAGGGTTGTTCCCTCAAGAAGCAGTCAAAGCGGCGGTGTAAACGCCGCTCCAAATCCCGCCTTGGCAGAAATAACAATAATATAGACCCAGCGATAGAGCAGGGTGCACCATCGCCAGACCAGGGCAACACGGGGAATCAAACCGAACAACCCGACTCCGTCGAAGATAATAGTCCGGACGACATCACACCGGACAGGCGCCAGGAGCAACATAATGCCCACCAAAGGCTTGTTGCCACGGCGAGGAGTCTGAAAAAATAGAAGCAAAGGCTCAAGGCTGCACAAGACACACTCAAAATCAAATGGAGTGAAGTACTCAACACTGCAGCGACGTACGGCAGTAATCACCACACCAAGAGCTATCCGAAGCGAAAGTTGCTACCTGAATTTGATGAGGAGGCCTTAGATCCTCCACAATTAAAAAATAAAATGGCCATCCGGTCGGATAGACGGCCTCATAGCCAACATAAAGCGGCAAACGACGCCGCACATAAACCAGTACGCGATCCGCGTAAGGGCTCGCATCAAAAGGACGGCGCAACCAGATCCATCTATGGATCACACGCAGGTGTGCTCCAACATACAATGCAACACAACACACATCCGAACACCATGGTATGCCCAAATACAGGGGTGTCGCACACCCTCTATGTTTCACCGACGAGGTGCTGGACCATGAATTTCTAGAGGGATTCAAACCCGTAAACATAGAGGCGTACGACGAAACAACAGACCCTGGGGTCTGGATTGAGGACTACATCCTCCACATCCATATGGCTCGAGGAGACGATCTCCACGCCATCAAGTACTTACCCCTCAAGCTCAAAGGGCTAGCTCGGCACTGGCTTAAAAGCCTCCCGGAAAACTCCATCGGAAGCTGGGAAGAGCTCGAAGACGCCTTTCGGGAAAAATTTCAAGGGACATATGTCCGACCACTGGATATAGACGATTTAAGTCATATAAATCAACAGCCCGGTGAGTCAGCCCGAAAACTTTGGAACAGGTTCCTCGCTAAAAAGAACCAAATAGTTGACTGTCCGGACGCTGAAGCCTTAGCAGCCTTCAAGCATAGCATTCGAGACGAATGGCTTGCCAGACACCTCAGTCAAGAAAAGCCGAGAACAATGGCAGCATTAACAAGCCTCATGACCCGTTTTTGCGCGGGCGAGAACAGCTGGTTAGCCTGATGCAGCACCAGCGACCCCAGTACACCCGAAGTCAGGGATGGAAACGGGAAATCATGACGCAGCAAGAATAAGTGCCGGAATAAAGAAGACAGCCCGAAGAGCACGGCGGTAAACGCCGGATTTAGAAGCTCTCGGGCAGGGCAGCAGAAGCCGCCCTCCAAAGGCAACAGAGAAGAATTGTCCAACCTAAACAAAATTCTGGACCAAATATGTCAGATCCATAGCACCCCGGATAAACCTGCAAATCATACCCACAAAGAATGTTGGGTCTTCAAACAGTCCGGCAAGCTCAACGCCGAACACAAGGGGCAGGATACACCAAGTGAAGACAAGGACGAGCCTCACAAGCAAAGCACAGGGGAACAAAAGAAATTCCCACCAGATGTCAAAACAATCAACGTGTTACACATGATAAAAGGGAGAAACAAAGCGACACCTTTAGAGGAACATGCCCCAGGGCCTATCACCGCGGAGCTTCGCCACTGGTCGTCCCAACCGATCACCTTCAACCATCGGGATTACTCGGCAAGTATCCGGCGTGCAGGATGGGCTGCCTTGATATTAGATCCAATAATTGACGGATACCACTTCACCCGAGTCCTAATGGACGGCGGCAGCAGTTTAAATCTGGTATATCAGGACACAGTCCGCAAAATGGGGATAGACCCAACAAAAATTTGCCGCAGCAATGATACCTTTAAAGGAGTAACGCCAGGCCCGGAGGCACACTGTAGGGGCTCCCTGCTACTAGAGATTATATTCGGCTTCCCCAATAACTTCCGCAGCGAAAATTTAACTTTCCACGTCGCTCCGTTCCAAAGTGGCTATCAAACACTACTCGGACACGAAGCTTTCGCTTGCTTTAACGCAATACCGCATTACGCTTCCCTCAAGCTCAAGATGCCCGGTCCATGCAGCATCATTACAGTAAATGGAAATATTCAGCGCTCCTTGCGCGCCGAAGACGGTGCGGCCGCCTTGGCTGCCGCACACTAAACGGCCTCACCAACTCAAGCATTTGATAGGTCGTTAAGACCACAGACACGGCTAGACGAGTCTGGCTCAGCTATATGTAATTAATACAGGTTTGATGGCTATAGCCCTATTACAATACAAGGGGCTCAACGCACGCGCAAAAGTGGCAATAAGGCTCACCTTTACTCATTTTCAACTATATATTGTTTATTTAGTATAACTTAACTTTTGCACAGCAACTTTTCAATTAAGTTCATCTCTTTTTCACATGACCATCGTCCTACACCCGTCCAGGATACGGCACAATAGAGACATAGGCGCGGACGTGCAGCGGGGACCCGTTCCAAGGATTATTTGTAGATTAAGACCCTGCGTAAACCTTTTTTACTGTCTCTTGTTGATTTACATCCCTCGGATTCTCAGTACAACCGAGAAGGATGCTGACGTCTTGGCATGTGGCCACGCCAGAATAATGCACGTACCTGGACACCAGGGGCTTATTACAAAGGGTACTGTTTAGACCCGGTTTACACCATACAGACCGAATACCTTAGGGAGTGTTCGGCGTCACGAGGTTGGCCTTATATACACCACCTCTGAATCATGTCTTTGGTCAAATGTTGGGTTTGCCCGGCTCCTGTGTTTTGCTGCCTTACGTTCCGCTCTATCGGCTAAGGTGGCACCAGGAGAACTACTGCGATTGTGCCCTGGTTCATCTCGACAAGCACCTCAGTAGAGAAAGCCGAAAACTGACTGTCATGATATAGCGTGAGACTGATCAACCACTCGATGACTTATTGGAATCTTCAGGATTCCTCCGCATTAACAAAGGGCCGTTTCCCGGCCAGGCATGTACGCACCCCGAATCCGGACGAGTGCGGAGCCACCAGGGGCTATATAGTAGCCCCACTATCCAACTCCTATGGCTAAGTGAAAGTGTTAAAGCATTATAGTCCGGTTGCCTAGTTCGCTGTGCTATCACCTCCTTATTAGGACCAAGACATTGGATTAAGTGTGAATACGCGTCTTCTGCGAACACCCCCGCATTATATGCGTGGGGGCTGAAGCCGACAACTGCAATCTTTTAGGTTATATACATGTATACATAAACGGCCGCACAGGAGGCATCACAATACTTTCAGGCAAAGTATAAACACAACCTTGATAAATTCAATAAAACGTTGTTTTTACAACGGGAATACATGTCACTCAAACATAACATTCTTCGAGAACTGGGCCTCTATCGTACGAGCGCCCTCAAGAACTTCAAAAAATAGTGCTCGGCAGCCACTCGGCCTGTGGCCGAACCCTGCGCCGCGACAGTGGTGGCATCCATCTCCGCCCAGTATGTTTTGACATGGGCAAGGGCCATCCACGAGCCTTCTATGCACACCGATCTCTTCATCGCATTAATGCGTGGCACCGCACCAAGGAATTGCTGCACCAAGCTAAAATAGATGTTCGGCTTTGGCCTTTCTAGCCACAGCTTATCCACGACAGACCTCATGGCGATTCCGGACAATCTATTGAGTTCGGCCCATTCGGCAAGCTGATCAATCAATGGAAGCGGACGCTCCGAAATGTTAAATTGCGACCAGAACAGCTTGTCCACTTCACGATCTGTTTGATCCCGGAAGTATTCGGCCGCATTGACAGCGCTCGCCGCCAAGTCCAGATATGCATCGGCCGAACTCCACAACCGATCCAGAGGGGCATACTACGGATCGCCGAACTTCCTCCGCAGCATAAAGGGCTTCCCAGCCACAATATCCCCGGCTTCACGCAGTTCCTCCTTCTTTACTCTCATAGCAGAGCGGGTGTCTTTGGTCGCCATTGTGGCCATTTTGAGGTCCATAGCCTTCGCCCGGCTTTCTTCTTCAAGAAACTGGCAGCGGTCGGTAGTGTCTTTTAACTTCACAGCCATTTTGGCCATTTTCTCTTTGCTCTCGCTATGCGCGGCCTTCTCGGCTCTCAACTCTTCGGCCGCCTTCAAAGCGGCCGCATTACTACTCCTTGCTTGCTCCTTGGCTCGGGCAAGCTCCGCCCGCAGGGCCTCCACGGTGGCAGCTCCATCTGCAGTCACAACACATTAAAGATACTGGCATCACGTTGCTCTTACTATGTGACATTCACTATAAACATCACCTACCCTATGCCTCGTCAAGCCGCTTGTTAACAAGCTCGATATCGGCATCCGCCGCATCCAGTCGTCGCTTTAGTTCGGCAACCCCATCAGTCCGGCTAGCCACCGGAGCTTCAGACACTTGCACATAAAGGCGGTCTGGTTATTACCTGGGACTACGATCCTCTGTTCGCCACTGTTTTTGACGAAAACCAGAGTCTCAGGGGCTACTATCTACACATGGCACACCTAAAAATGTGCGGTTCTACCACAAATGCATATCATTTCACGTACCTCAAAGCCCGTCAGTAGACTCATAAGGGCTTCATGCAACCCGCTTTCGGCGGACGAAATCCTTTCAATCACTGTACCCATCAATGTACGGTGCTCTTCTTAGATAGTGACTCGCCCTAGCAGATCCCTCAGTACGTTCGACCGCATACCAGACGATGCCGGATTCTTTTGGTTGCTCTCTTCAAGAGTCGGATATAGGGGACTTCGGGCGACCATAGGATTATCTTCAGGCCTCACTAGATCCGGGGTGACCCTCCGCGACGACACTTCATGGTCGCCCGCTTCTTGAGCTGGGGAGTCCGGGGGAGGCGTTTCGCTCTCCATCATCTCTGGAAGAAGATCTCCCGAAGACGAGCTCTGCTGAGAAGGGCTCAGATCCGAACTGCAAGATAAATGCTTTGGTTATTTTTCTCAGAAGTAAGGTAGTATATCTTCGCTATTAAGTACTTTTTGATTACTTACAGCTCGTTAGAGGGCTGATCCCCCATGGACTTTGTGCGGCAAGAGCACCCTACGAGGCAGGACCCTCTGGTGGAGTTTTCTTCTCCCGTTTGGAGACCTTGGTTTCCGGATCTTCAGAGGTAGTCCTCTTCCTCCCCCGGGGTGATGGAACGTCAGATTCTTCCCCTTGGTTATCATCCCTCACAGAGGCGCTCGTTCCCTCGGTTGGAATAGGTAGCGGTGGAGGCCCGCTTTCGCCCCCTTTATTCTCCCCTTCGTATTCCCTTGAGGGCACCGGGCAAGGTGCTGGCTCGAGCATCTTTTCCTGCACCGGATTGTCCAAGCCTTTGGGAAGGGGAGCCGAACACCAGATCATCTTTGCCTTTGTTATCCAGTCCTGGTCAAAGAGCGATTCTTTAGAATGATGTCATGATAAAAGAAAGACAGTGCGTTCGACTAGAGGATTACTTACTTGGGCCGCGGTGCGGTTGCTGCTCAGGCCCACGTCCTCGGTGGTGTCTGGACACTTTATTTGGGGTCCGAAGAACGACTTGTACATCTCCTCGTGTGTCAGGCCAAGGAAATTCTGAATAGCGCGCGGTCCTTCTGGGTGGAATCCCATAAGCGGAGGGGCCGGCGTTTGCAAGGCTGGACTCGACGAACCAGCATAACTTGCACTACCATAATCAAACTAAAATCTCCCGCAAAGAGGTCTCGGATGCGGCTCTACAGTGTGGGCACATCCTTGGCTGGACCCCAGCTTAGCCCCCTGCTGATCCATGACATCAGTTGTGGTGGAGGGCCCGAGCGAAAGGCAGGGGAAGCTACCCACTTGGCACTTCTGGGAGCGGTGACGTAGAACCACTCCCGCTGCCATAATCCGGACACCTCTGGAAAGGAACCCTTTGGACACGGAGCTCCAGCGATCTTGCTTATTAATGCACCTACGCACGCTGCATGCTGCCCCTCAACCGTCTTCGGCTTCACATCAAAGGACTTGAGCCACAGGCCGAAGTGAGGGGTAATGCGGAGGAAGGCCTCACATACGACAATAAATGCCGAGATGTGGAGAAAGGAATCCGGGGCTAGATTGTGGAAATCAAGCCCGTAATAGAACATCAAACCCCTAACGAAGGGATCCAGAGTGAGGCCTAGTCCTCGGAGGAAGTGGGAGATAAACACGACGTCTTCATTGGGTTCAGGAGTGGGGATGACCTGCCCTCGGGCAGGCAGCCGATGCGAAACTTTGGCGGTCAGGTATCTTGCCTCCCTCAACTTCTTGATATCCTCTTCCGTGATGGAGGACGGCATCCACCGGCCCTGGAGGCTGGATCCAGACCTGGGCTAGGCTTTGGGTGTTAGAACTCGAGGCCGGGGAAGGATTCGATTGAGCACGGGAGGAAAAAAGTAAAAGCTTTGTCCCTTTATAAAGAGGGTGAATATCAAGCGTCCTCCTCGTGGCCGTTTGGGACTTGCCTAAAATCTAGGAGTCCTAGGCACGGTTGGGTTACCCACACCCGTATTGATGAGAATCCCGTAATAAGGGGGACACGATCTCTGCTTTGACAAGACGTGTCAAGAAACTACCTCGCGTTATGTGCGGGGCTAGTTAAAGGAAACAGTTCGAATAATCACCAGGCCACGGCATGATGTCATGTTGCCGAAACATGTCAGCAGATTAGATTTGTGGAAATATTATTCTCTCTATTGTGGTATGTGGAACTTATTTTGCAGGGTCGTACACTATCCTTGTATTCAAAGTCTTCTGTGGTGTATTCGGAGGAGGAACCCGCCTTGCAATGTCAAAGACAACACTGCGCGCCGGACTCATCGTCATTGAAGCCTGGTTCAGGGGCTACTGAGGGAGTCCTGGATTAGGGGGTCTCCGGACAGTCGTACTATATCCTTTGGCTAGACTGTTGGACTATGAAGATACAAGATTGAAGACTTCGTCTCGTGCCCGGGTAGGACTCTATTTGGCGTGGAAGGCAAGCTAGGCAATACGGATATGTATATCTCCTCCTTTGTAACCGACCTTGTGTAACCCTAGCCCCCTCCGGTGTCTATATAAACCGAAGGGTTTTAGTCCGTAGGACAACATACAATCATACCATAGGCTAGCTTCTAGGGTTTAGCCTCTTCGATCAACTCTTGTAATACTCATATCATCAAGAATAAATCAAGCAGGACATAGGGTTTTACCTCCATCAAGAGGGCCCGAACATGGGTAAAACATCATGTCCCCTGCCTCCTATTACCATCCGCCTTAGACGCACAGTTCAGGACCCCCTACCCAAGATCCGCCGGTTTTGACACCGACAGTCACCGTGGCACCCTTTCTTTCCGCCATGATGACAAATGCCTCATATCTTATCATGTCAACATTTTCATAAATACTGCATAAGACTTGCACATGTCATTCACATGATGATAATAACATTTAAATGTTAAGAATTGTTGTTGCACCAAATTGATAATTGCATATGGGGATTTACCGGATTTGTTGTTTGTTACATCCGGCCCCATTTAAATTGTTTAGATAGTATAGTTTTGTTATGCTCCACCTCTTGCCATGTTAAACAACATTTAATATTGTTGAGTACATAAACGAGAGAGAACTAAATAATTGATGTGGTGTTCCGTCAATATGCAACTCGTTGCATATTGAGCTCCATTTAACTTGTAGTTTTGTTTGTGCCCTTTGCCATGCCATGCATATTTAAACCGGACATGCATCATACTTGTTTGCGCATCATGCCATGTTTATGTGATGGTTGTTTACTATGTTGTTTGCTTCTTTCGGGTTGCTTCTCGTGTTAGCTTCGGTTTTGTTCCGGAGTTGTGAGGATACGTTCGACTACGTCTGTTTGTCTTCTTCATGGACTCGTTCTTCTTCCTTGCGGGATCTCAGGCAAGATGACCATACCCTCGAAATCACTTCTATCTTTACTTGCTAGTTGATCGCTCTTTTGCTATGCCATGATGCCTACCACTAGCTATATCATGCCTCCCATATTGCCATGTCAAACCTCTAACCCACCTTGTCCTAGCAAACCACTATTTGGCTATGTTACCGCTTTGCTCAGCCCCTCTTATAGTGTTGCTAGTTGCAGGTGAAGATTGGAGTTTGTTCCTTGTTGGGACATGTTCATTCTTGGGATATCAGAATATCTCTTATTTAATTAATGCATCTATATACTTGGTAAAGGGTGGAAGGCTCGGCCTTATGCCTGGTGTTTTGTTCCACTCTTGCCGTCCTAGTTTCCGTCATACCGGTGTTATGTTCCTTGATTTTGCGTTCCTTACGCGGTTGGGTGTTATGGGAACCCCTTGACAGTTCGTTTTGAATAAAACTCCTCCAGCAAGGCCCAACCTTGTTTTTACCATTTGCCACCTAGCCTTTTTCCCTTGGGTTCTGCAGACTCAAGGGTCATCTTATTTTAACCGCCTCCCCCCCCCCCGGGCCAGTGCTCCTCTGAGTGTTCGTCCGAACCGAGCTGCCCGCGGGGCCACCTCGGGGAAACTTGAGGGTTGGTTTTACTCGTAGCTAGTCTCATCCGGTGTTTCCTTGAGAACGAGATACGTGCGACTCCTATCGGGTTTTTTCGGCACATCGGGTGGCTTTGCTGGTCTTGTTTTACCATTGTCGAAATGTCTTGTAACCGGGATTCCGAGACTGATCGGGTCTTCCCGCTAGAAGGAATATCCTTCGTTGACCGTGAGAGCTTGTGATGGGCTAAGTTGGGACACCCTTGCAGGGTTTTGAACTTCCGAAAGCCGTGCCCGTGGTTATAGGTAGATGGAAATTTGTTAATGTCTGGTTGTAGAAAACTTGACACTTAACTTTATTAAAATGCATCAACCGCGTGTGTAGCCGTGATGGTCTCTTTCTGGCGGAGTCCAGGAAGTGAACACAGTGTTGGAGTTATGTTTGATCGTAAGTAGTTTCAGGATCACTTCTTGATCACTTCTAGTTCACGACCGTGCTTTGCCTTCTCTTCTCGCTCTCATTTGCGATGTTAGCCACCATATATGCTAGTGCTTGCTGCAGCTCCACCTCATACCTTTTACCTACCCATAAGCTTAAATAGTCTTGATCGCGAGGGTGTGAGATTGCTGAGTCCCCGTGACTCACAGATTACTTCCAACACCAGTTGCAGGTGCCGATGATACCATGCAGGTGACGCAACCGAGCTCAAGGAGGAGCTTGATGAAGATCTTGTTCGTTGTGATGTTTCGTTTCTAGTTGATCAGTAGTGGATCCCAGTCGGGGCGATCAGGGATCTTTTGCATTAGGGGTAGTGAGGGAGTCCTGGATTAGGGGGTGTTCGGGTAGCCGGACTATACCTTCAGCCGGACTCCTAGACTATGAAGATACAAGATTGAAGACTTCGTCCTGTGTCCGGATGGGACTTTCCTTGGAGCGGAAGGCAAGCTTGGCGATGCGGATATTCAAGATCTCCTACCATTGTGACCGACTCTGTGTAACCCTAGCCCTATCCAGTGTCTATATAAACCAGAGGGTTGTAGTCCGTAGGCAATCAACTCCATACACAACAATCATACCATAGGCTAGCTTCTAGGGTTTAGCCTCCTTGATCTCGTGGTAGATCTACTCTTGTACTACCCATATCATCAATATTATTCAAGCAGGAGTAGGGTATTACCTCCATCGAGAGGGCCTGAACCTGGGTAAAAAACATCGTGTCCCTTGTCTCCTATTACCATCCGGCCTTGACGCACAGTTCGGGACCCCCTACCCGAGATCCGCCGGTTTTGACACCGGCATTGGTGCTTTAATTGAGAGTTCCTCTGTGTCGTCGCCTTTAGGCCCGATGGCTCCTTTGATCATCAACAACGATACGGTCCAGGGTGAGACTTTTCTCCCCGGACAGATCTTCGTCTTCGGCGGCTTTGCTCTGCGGGCCAATCCGCTCGGCCACCTGGAGCAGATCGAAAGCTACGCCCCTGGCCATCAAGTCAGGCTTGGAAGCTTAAACTACACGACTGACATCCGCGGAGACTTGATCTTCGACGGGCTCGAGCCATGGCCAAGTGCGCCACACTATCTCAAGGGGCATGATCTAGCTCTACCCCCGGACAGTGTCCTGGAGGCCGCACACGCATCGGTTTCAACCCCTAACTCGGAGCCTATTGTGCCAATTGAGGATGAGCGGTTGGACGTCACCTTGGGGGCTGTGATCCCGAAAGCGATCGAGCCGAACGCTAGCCCCGCACTCTGCACGACCCATGACTCCAAGGATCCGGACTCCTCCCCGGACTCCGAACCCCCCGCGCCCCTGCCAATCGAATCCGATGGGGCGCCGATAATGGAGTTCACCACCGCAGACATCTTTCAGCATTCGCCTTGTGGCGATATCCTGAACTCTCTCAAGTCTCTTTCCTTATCAGGAGAGCCCTGGCCGAACTACGGTCAGCGAGGATAGGATACGGACAATGAAGAAATTCAAAGCCCACCCACCACCCACTTGGTAGCCACTGTCGACAATTTAAACGACGTGCTCAACTTCGACTCCGGAGACATCGACAGCATGGATGACGATGCAGGAGACACCGACGAACCAACACCCATAGGGCATTGGACAGCCACATCATCTCACGATGTGTACATGGTGGATACCCCTAAAGGAAGCGACAACGAGGAAAAAGGGGATGGGATAGGAGATCGACCCCCCGAAAAGCAACCAAAGCGTCGGCGTAAACGCCGACCCAAGCCCCGCCTCGACAAAAACCCAGCCATAGAGCAGGATGAGCCGGTAGACGATGAGCAGGCCTTAGAGAAACCGTCCGAACAGGGCAACACGGATAGAGAAACCGAACATCCCTCCCCCGGTGAAAACGGCATTCCGGATGACCTCACGCCGAATAAACCTATGGAGCAGAAGAATCTCCACGAAAGGCTCGTTGCAACTGCACGCAGCCTAAAGAAGCAGAAGCGGAAGCTAAAACCAGCGGAAGACGCACTCCAGATTAGATGGAGCAAAGTAATCAATACCACAGATAAGTACAGCGACAGTCGCCACACTAAAAGCTATCCAAAAAGAAAGCTACTGCCTGAATTCGACGAAGAGGCCCTAGAGCCCTCGCATTCAAAAAATGAAAAAGCCACACGGTCGGATAGACGACCCCATAAAGCGGCAAGCGGCGCCGCACCTAAATCGGCATGCGACCCACTTAAGGATTCGCATCATGGCCCAGTTAGGTCCATTTATGGGCCAAGAAAGCAAGCTCTCGTAAGCAACGCTATGAAGCCATCATCAGAATCCGGCACACCCAAATACAGGGGCGTCGCACACCCCCTATGTTTCACCGATGAGGTCCTGGACTATGAATTCCCAGAGGGATTCAAACCCGTAAACATAGAGGCATATGATGGAACAACAGACCCTGGAGTCTGGATCGAGGATTATATCCTCCACATACACATGGCTAGAGGAGATGATCTCCACGTCATAAAATATCTACCCCTTAAGCTTAAAGGGCCAGCCCGGCATTGGCTTAAAAGCCTTCCCGAAAACACAATTGGAAGCTGGGAAGAGCTCGAGGATGCTTTCCGAGCAAACTTTCAAGGGACCTATGTCCGCCCTCCGGATGCAGACGATCTTAGTCACATAACTCAACAACCCGGAGAATCAGCTCGACAGTTCTGGAATAGATTCCTCACTAAAAAGAATCAGATAGTCGACTGTCCGGACGCCAAAGCCTTAGCAGCTTTCAGGCATAAAGTCCGAGACGAATGGCTCGCCAGACACCTCGGCCAAGAAAAGCCAAGAACAATGGCCGCACTAACAAGCCTCATGACCCGCTTTTGTGCAGGGGAGGACAACTGGTTGGCAAGGTGCAGCCCCAGCGACCCAAGTACATCCGAAACTAGGGATGGAAACTGAAAACCGCGACGCAACAAGGACCGTCACCGGACTAAGGACAAAAGTCCGAAGAGCACGGCAGTCAATGCCGGATTCAAAGGCTCACGACAAAATCAGGAAAAATCGCCCCCTCAGGATAACAGGGACAATCCATACAACCTAAATAAAATCCTGGACAGGATATGTCAGATACACAGTACTCCCGGGAAGCCTGCTAACCATACCCACAGAGACTGTTGGGTTTTCAAACAATCCGGCAGACTCAATGCCGAACACAAGGGGCTCGACACACCAAGCGAAGACGAGGACGAACCCCAAAAGCAGAGCACCAGGAAACAAAAGAACTTCCCACAAGAAGTAAAAACAGTGAACTCACTTCACATAACAAAACATGCGGCGCCCGTAAAGGTACGCACCACACGGCCCATCCCCAAAGTGTCCTGCCACTGGTTGTCAAAACCGATCATCTTTGATCAGCTAGATTATTCTGGGAATATCAAGAATGTAGTCTAGACTGCCTTGATACTCGATCCAATAATTGGCGGACTCCAGTTTTCAATTGTCCTTATGGACGGCGGCAACGGACTAAACCTGATATATCAGGATACAATCCAGCACATGGGGATAAACCCAGCAAGAATCCGCCGCAGCAAAACCTCCTTTCAAGGGGTAACACCTGGTCTGGACACCCATTGTATGGGTTTTCTATGGCTCAAAGTTATATTCGGCTCTGCCGATAACTTCCGCCGCGAAAAGCTGGCCTTCCATATCGTCCCGTTCTCAAGTCGCTATCAAGCACTACTGGGACGCGAAGCTTTCGCCCGCTTTAACGCAATACCGCATTATGCATCTCTCACGCTTAAGATGCCCGGTCCACGAGGCATCATCTCTTTGAAGGGGAAGCACTAAAGTGCGCCTCCCCAAGCAGGGGGCTGTGCGGCCGCTTTGACAGCCCCACAGTAAAATGGCCTCACCGGCCAAAAAACTTTGAAATAGGTCATTAAAGACCACGAACGCGGATAGACGAGTTCGGTACAAAATCATCATTGATACAGGCTTAGTGGCCATATACCCCCGCACTAGGGGCTCCATGCATATACAATAAGAGACAATAAAGCTCAATTTTATATATTTTACATTACACTTTGTTTATTTTAAACTTTTGTTCGGCATGACCCATTTTCAACTCAGTTCCTCTCTTTTATAGATGAACGTCGTGCGGCGCCCGTCCAGGATACGGCACAACGGAGACACAGGCACAGACGTGTAGTAGGGACCCGTCCTAAAGGATTCTTTTTAGATTAAGACCTTGCGTAAACCTTTTTTACTGTCTCTTGTTGCTACACATCCCCTGGTTTTTTCTGATATAACCAAGGAGGAGGCTGGCGTCTTGGCATGTGTCCACGTCAGAAATTTTTGCACGTACCTGGACACTAGGGGCTTTTTTAATAAAGAGTGTTGTTTCGCCCGCACTCATAAAGACCGAACACCTTAGGGAGTGTTCGGCGTCGCGAGTTTTGGCATTATATACATCAGCTCCGAATCATGTCTTTGGTCACATGTTGGGTTGCCCGGCTCCTGAGTTCAGCTACCATACATTCCGCTCTATCGGCTAAGGTAGCACCAGGAGAACTACTGCGATTGTGCCCCCGGTTCGGCCGGGCGAGCACCTCAGTAGAGAAAGCCGAAAACTGACTGTCATGATGTAGCGTGAGACTGGTCAGCCACTCGATGACCTATCGGATTCCTTCTCTTTAATGAAGGGCCGCTTCTCGGTCAGGCACATACGCGCCCCGAATTCGGACGAGCGCAGTTGCCTCCAAGCAGCTACCTAAAGAATCTCATTGTCAAACTCCTATGGCTAAGTGAAAGTTTTAAAGCATTATAGTCTGGTTGCCTGGCCCGCTGCGCTATCACCTCGTTTGTAGGACCAAGACGTTGGGTTAAGTGTGAAAATGTGTCAGGACCCCGACTCAATGCCACATCGATCTAGCATGTAACACCTCATATCACTTTGCGGCCTCACGCACGGTATTCCCACGGGTGTCGCCTTACCTTTGCCCGGGACTGTTTGCGCCTTTTGGCACACGTATATGACAGTGTCGCTAGCATCCATATGATAAGGAGCCCGGGCTGACATGGCTAGTCGTAAACCCAAAGCGGCACAGACTTACAGGGACAGGCATCCATGACCCAGCATCGAACGTGTCGGTCATCAGCGAGTGAATCCAGGCTGTAGCACTGGGCTAGCAGGACTCCGGTGAACCGGGCTGTAGCGGGCTAACAGGACTCCGGTATTCATCGCGTGACATTTCCCCGAAGGGACAGACACAGGAACGAAGAAGGACACATGCCGGCCAGACTAAGTGTTCCGGAGCAGTAGCAAGCTACCATGGCTCGGTGGAAACACTAGGAGACATTTCCCGGTAAGAGAGGCTACTAAAGATAAACAACTAGATAGTCAGATCCCACACATACCAAGCATTTCAATAACATACACACAATATGCTCGATATGTGCAATACAACATGGCATCACAAAATGACTCTACGACTCAAGTAGTTTATTCAATAGGCTCCGAGGAGCGAGACATTACAAACATGGGTCTCATGACCCAACAATCAGAGCATACAAGTCAAAGCACAAGCGGAAGCTATCATGTCTGAGTACAGACATCTACAAATGAAAAAGGCTGAGAAGCCCGACTATCTATCAGATCCTGCCGGGGCACAAGATCGTAGCTGAGGTAACAAGCTAAACGTCGAAGTCCACGTGGAACTACTAGCGAGACCGAAGTCTCTCTACAAAAACATAAAATAGGCAAACGTGAGTACAAATGTACCCAGCAAGACTTACATCAGAACTAACTACATATGCATCATTATCAACAAAGGGGTGGTGGGGTTTAACTGCAGCAAGCCAGCTTTGACTCGGTGGCTATCCTAAACTACGACTGCGAGTAACTCTTTTGAGGTGGCGCACACGAGTCCACATATTCACCATATCAATACACCACTATGGATCCGCTCCCGTCTCCCTACGAGAACGCCATCCATAGCACTCACGCTTATCTTGCGTATTTTAGAGTATCCACTTTCACTTGTCTATGAACTGATATAAGCAACCCAGAAGTCCTTTTCCGCGGACACGGCTATTCGAATAGATGATGTTAACCCTGCAGGGGTATACTTCTTCACACACGCTCTCACCACTTACCGCCGTTGTTGTCTAGCTTAACCAACTAGCTCCGGGATATCCATCACAGATTCTTGGAGAAAGGGTGGTTCACAAGAACCCGACTTGATCACGAGCTCAACATAGCAGTCAGGTGACAACCTGGTAATACTTCCAAGAAGATATTCGGAAAATCACGAACCACCGGTATGTTACTAAGCTTGAGAACAATCTCGCTTTTGAGGGCAAGACGATATGATCAAATGAGTGAGGACTTGACAAGATCCTAACTCATCAATCGAAGGGTGCACCGAAATAAGGACTAGGTAGCACGATCAGTCTTAGAAGGATGATTCAAAAACCAACACGCTAAGAATGAAATTATTGTCCCTTAACTACCAAGCAACGAGGTTGCTGGGAGTATTGATTTCACACATCACAATTCATTTGTCGGTATTCCGGTTGCATCAACACGATGGCCGAGGAATGACTAATGATGGTGAGAAGTATTACTACGTCAAAATTCATGAAAGTTGGTGCAGTTCTCATGACAATTCTGACATAAAGGGGGTAATACTCCAAGGTAGAACAGAACCAAAAGCTGGATTGGCATTTGATCTGCGGAATACAACTACTTTGACCCAATCCTAGATATGGATGAGGTACTGGAGTTTGTTTCTCCTATTCATTCTAAAATAGAATGGCTTGGCGGACCACAAGGGTAATAGGCATCGACGAACGAATGCACGCATACTCTTGACTATCAATTGATAGGCGAGGGTCGGAAACAACTAAGATGGGACAACTCAAAAGAACATATGATTTTCTGAGTTGTGGATGCATGGATTAGCATGTCGAACGAAGTTCAACATATTTCTTCCGGATAACCCATGCAGAAAGGTAGAACTGGCAGAGTCACGATTTATGAATGGAGAACTCATCAAGAGCACTCTTGTTGTCATCTTTTGGTTCAGAAGAACTCCTGCCAAGAATGGTTCATGGTAATTGGAAGAAGGATATACCACGGACCTCGAGGACTATCGCAAAGGTTACTAATATACTAAAGGAACTAGCAACACTATCAACATGATGTAAGTAGGGTGAATATCGGGTTTAAGAATCCAGGAATAGAATACCTACTAACTAAATGGCATCACAGGATGCTTTTGAGAATAAAGGCCAGAATCATCACACTAGGACACAAATCATGGCTAGACCACTAGATGATCCCCTGAGACACCTAGGGTCATAATAATATCTCCAACATATATGTCAAGGTAACGGAGTACCTCAACTCACTGATTAGTGTGGTTAATCTGGCCCATGGGAACATTGAAGCGGGAAGAAAGGATTTGCAAATGCATCAGACTACTTAGAAACCTGGAATGACTCGGACAGCATAACGGCTGTAAATGCTCAGAAAAGATTTGAGACATTCACAAAAATGGTGGCATAACCACTCAGAAGCACAATATCAAGGTTTCGAGATCAACAATTAACATACAGAAGTAGTAGGAACTGAAACGAGGCTTAAGTCCAACAATCTATAAGTCTACGGATTAGTAACACGTGATCCTGATAGAAAGAAGAGATAGCCTAGTTCTTAATCCCCGCAGGAAAGATAAGATGACTCAGATCAGAAGGCATAAGGTATAAGGAGTAAAAAGAGCCTTACGTTCCATCCCACAATCAATTCCCTTATATAACTAAAGAATTTCTAGACTCAACTTCGACCAGTTTGGCTTGGTAATCCTACAGGCAGTCAAGCTCTGATACCAGCGCTGTCAGGACCCCGACTCAATGCCACATCGATCTAGCATGTAACACCTCATATCACTTTGCGGCCTCACGCACGGTATTCCCACGGGTGTCGCCTTACCTTTGCCCGGGACCGTTTGCGCCTTTTGGCACACGTATATGACAGTGTCGCTAGCATCCATATGATAAGGAGCCCGGGCTGACATGGCTAGTCGTAAACCCAAAGTGGCACAAACTTACAGGGACAGGCATCCATGACCCAGCATCGAACGTGTCGGTCATCAGCGAGTGAATCCAGGCTGTAGCACTGGGCTAGCAGGACTCCGGTGAACCGGGCTGTAGCAGGCTAACAGGACTCCGGTATTCATCGTGTGACATTTCCCCGAAGGGACAGACACAGGAACGAAGAAGGACACATGCCGGCCAGCCTAAGTGTTCCGGAGCAGTAGCAAGCTACCATGGCTCGGTGGAAACACTAGGAGACATTTCCCGGTAAGAGAGGCTACTAAAGATAAACAACTAGATAGTCAGATCCCACACATACCAAGCATTTCAATAACATACACACAATATGCTCGATATGTGCAATACAACATGGCATCACAAAATGACTCTACGACTCAAGTAGTTTATTCAATAGGCTCCGAGGAGCGAGACATTACAAGCATGGGTCTCACGACCCAACAATCAGAGCATACAAGTCAAAGCACAAGCGGAAGCTATCATGTCTGAGTACAGACATCTATAAATGAAAAAGGCTGAGAAGCCTGACTATCTATCAGATCCTGCCGAGGGCACAAGATCGTAGCTGAGGTATCAAGCTAAACGTCGAAGTCCACGTGGAACTACTAGTGAGACTGAAGTCTCTCTGCAAAAACATAAAATAGGCAAACGTGAGTACAAATGTACCCAGCAAGACTTACATCAGAACTAACTACATATGCATCATTTTCAACAAGGGGATGGTGGGGTTTAACTGCAGCAAGCCAGCTTTGACTCGGTGGCTATCCTGAACTACGACTGCAATGTAACTCTTTTGAGGTGGCGCACACGAGTCCACATATTCCCCATATCAATACACCACTATGGATCCGCTCCCGTCTCCCTACGAGAACGCCATCCATAGCACTCACGCTTATCTTGCGTATTTTAGAGTATCCACTTTCACTTGTCTATGAACTGATATAAGCAACCCAGAAGTCCTTTTCCGCGGACACGGCTATTCGAATAGATGATGATAACCCTGCAGGAGTGTACTTCTTCATACATGTTTCCACCACTTAGCGTCTGCACACGACATGTGCTCGGCAGACTTCAAGCGAAAGCCGACGTGGGTGTAGACCACGACCTACCTAAACACTCAAGTCTCTAGTCCAGGTTTATCGCCTATTCGGGTTCCATCCATGAGGAGATCCGGCCGGAGTTTCGCTCACAGCCCCAAACGATGTGAACAGGGTTCCCGAGATACCAAACGGGCATCCGGTACACCGTGCCACGTACCTACCGCATCACAGCCCACCCCTATGGTCAGCGCTGTCCACGGCCTCCAGTAAGCTACAAACACCAGAAACTACTTGCAACTCCTGGACAGAGGACTAGGGTGAATAAGAAGTCGAGTGGGGTCATATTTCAGGGCCCAATGTATGGTAGTAGCTGAGTCATGGATCACAAACACAGAACTCAGTTCCTGAGGACGGCTTCAATGAGACAACCCACCATGTACTCCTACATGGCCTCTCACCGACACCTTTTACCAAATCGTGTTCACACACTTAGCTCACACATAGTAGGACATGTTCACACGCCTCTGATTCATCCCCGATGAATCAGACCTGACTCAACTCTAAGCAGTAGCAGGCATGACAAACAAACATGAATGAGTAGGCCCAACAGGGCTCAAACAACTCCTACTCATGCTAGTGGGTTTCATCTATTTACTGTGGCAATGACAGGTCATGCAAAGGATAAAGGGGTTCAGCTACCGCAGCAAGTAACAGATGAATCGGTGTTGTCCTAATGCAGTAAAAAAGAGCAGGAGCGAGAGAGTAGGATTGTATCGGAATGAACAAGGGGGTTTTGCTTGCCTGGCACTTCTGAAGATAACATTGAGTCTTCATCAGTGTCAACGATCACATCCTCGGTATCACGTCTATCGAGGGGGGACAAATACCGACAACACAGAAGGGAACACAATCAATGCAATGCACAATATGATGCATGATCATGACATGGCAAAATGAATGTGTGTTGGGCTAATGCAACTAAAACCAGATTAAATGGAGTTGGTTTGAATCCAAGATTCAAATTCAAACTCCATATGTGATTATTTAAATGCCCTTTATATGATTTGTGCTAAACAGCATCTATAAGTTGTTCTAACATGCATGAAAATGGTACAGATGGATTCCTTGAATTTTTCTGATAATTTTTCATATATAAATTATTTAATTTGGAGTTACGGTTGAATTTCTATGATTTATTGAAGTTTTAGCTATTTTCTGAAATTAATAAATCATTTAAGAATTATTTAAATTCCAGAAAGGAATTATTGCGTCAGCATTGCATCACAGTGACGTCAGCAGGGTCAACTGGGCGCTCAGAGTCAAACCTGACGTGTGGGGGCCACACGTCAGTGACACAGGTTAGACAGGGGGGGTTAGTTTAATTTAATTAAAGATTAGGGCACTAGGGCCCACATGTCAGTGGCTCTGGGGTTAGATTAGGTGGTGATTAGCTAATCACCTGATGGCGGGGGCCCACCTGTCATGAACCCAGGGGGGGTCAAAGGTCAAACCTCCTGGTCGGCGGGGTCAACTCGCCGGCCTTTAGCCGCCGGCGAGGCTAAACGCGGCGGTGCAGGTGCGGGTTTCACGTACAGGGCACCGTTCGGGGCGCCGTTGGGCTCTATGGATAGCTGGGAGTGGGCCGCGGCGAGTGGTGCAGGTAGTTGGGTTCGGGGTCGCCGGAAAAGGCGCCGGCGACGTGTTTGGCGGCGGCCGGAGCTACGGGTTCGAGCGGGGTGAGGCCACAGAGAACGGGAGGGATGGCTAAGGGGCTCACCGGGCTCCTGAAGATGCTAGGAGCACGGTGCCGTGCTCGGTTTCGAGCCTTACTGGCTGCAGTGACGGCGGCGACATGGTCAGCGGCGGCCGGAGTTCGGCCGCGACGGAGCTATGGCCTAGAGCTCGCAAACGCGAGGGGAGAGAGAGGGGTTCTGCACGGAGGCTCACCGCGGAGCTGTAGGGAGGGTCAGTGGGCTCGGGGGCGCGCCGGAGTGGCCGAATTCGACGGAGACGGCACCGGGGCCGAAGCTTGGAGATGATGACGATGGCGGCTGCTCGGGGCCCTTCTGGTCGCGTGAGACGTCGAGGAGGTCGAGGGAGGCACTGCGGAGCTCTGGGAGGCGTCGGGGAGACGAGACGGTGGCTGTGGCCGCGCGAGCGCTGGTCGGCGGCGACAGCCTCCATTCGGTTGCGGGAGGGGAAACAGAGGAGCGAGGGGGAGGGAGGTCCAGAGAGCGAGGGAGAAGTGAGAGGGGGTCGAGGCGTCTCCGTGGCGTCGCGAGGAGGTCGGGGAGGCTGCCACGGCGAAGCAGGAGGTGGAGGCCTCCGCGTGCGCGCGTGCGTGCGGTGTCTGTCCTCCTGGCAGGGAGGAAGACGACAGGGGGGGGTGGAGATGGGCTGGGCTGGCCAGGTGGGGAAGCTGGGCCGGCTGGTGGGCTGCACGGGTGAGGCCAGGTAGGCCAGGTAAGTTTCTGTTCTTTTTATTTAATTATATTCTGTTTTTCTTTTTATTTAATTCTTTTGCCATTGTTTTGAATTTAAAAATAATTCAAACAATGCCAAAGCTCCTCTGAATATTTTTATTTTGCTAGATGGACTTTTCCAAAAGCTCATAAAATATTCCAGGGATATTTGAAATTATATTCTAATTATATGAATATAATTCAAATTCAAATAGCTAATGAATTAAATCCAAAGTCCCAAAAATAATTCCTTAAAAATGTTCAATATTTTGGTTGGGACCAGAACCCTTACCAAAAATTATCAAACATTTAAGAAGAGCATTTTGGAGCAATGAATGAGATTTCTAGGGTTTTTGCCCCTCTTTTATTTAGGGTTTTGAGGCTTCCAATATTCCTCAATTCAAGTTTCAAAAACATAGACATGATGCACACATGAAGCTAGCCTAGAGCATTACCAGAAGCTAGGGATGTGACAAAATGCGTCTTCTGCGAGCACCCCCGCACTATGTGCGTGGGGGCTGAAGCCAACGACTGCCATCTTTCAGATTCTCTCTCTATATATATATATCTTAAAACGGCCGCACAGGAGGTGTTCCCAATACTTGGAGGCAAAACAACAACAACAACAAAGCCTTTAGTCCCAAACAAGTTGGGGTAGGCTAGAGGTGAAACCCATAAGATCTCGCAACCAACTCATGGCTCTGGCACATGGATAGCAAGCTTCCACGCACCCCTGTCCATAGCTAGCTCTTTGTCGATACTCCAATCCTTCAGGTCTCTCTTAACGGACTCCTCCCATGTCAAAATCGGTCGACCCCGCCCTCTCTTGACATTCTCCGCACGCTTTAGCCGTCCGCTATGCACTGGAGCTTCTGGAGGCCTGCGCTGAATATGCCCAAACCATCTCAAACGATGTTGGACAAGCTTCTCCTCAATTGGTGCTACCCCAACTCTATCTCGTATATCATCATTCCAGACTCGATCCTTCCTCGTGTGGCCACACATCCATCTCAACATACGCATCTC
>NC_057812.1:282906884-283024940 GCF_018294505.1 Triticum aestivum | reverse complement strand
TATTTAATTCTTTTGCCATTGTTTTGAATTTAAAAATAATTCAAACAATGCCAAAGCTCCTCTGAATATTTTTATTTTGCTAGATGGACTTTTCCAAAAGCTCATAAAATATTCCAGGGATATTTGAAATTATATTCTAATTATATGAATATAATTCAAATTCAAATAGCTAATGAATTAAATCCAAAGTCCCAAAAATAATTCCTTAAAAATGTTCAATATTTTGGTTGGGACCAGAACCCTTACCAAAAATTATCAAACATTTAAGAAGAGCATTTTGGAGCAATGAATGAGATTTCTAGGGTTTTTGCCCCTCTTTTATTTAGGGTTTTGAGGCTTCCAATATTCCTCAATTCAAGTTTCAAAAACATAGACATGATGCACACATGAAGCTAGCCTAGAGCATTACCAGAAGCTAGGGATGTGACAACTCACCCCCACTAAACAAAAATCTCGTCCCGAGATTCAAGCGTAGGGTAGGGTGAAGGGGAAACGCAAACTAGTATAATCTTCATGATCCAGGGTGCACTCCAAATGAACGTTGATTTGAACACCATTTTGTCTTGAAGTCTTGCCTTGAAAAATCCTGTCAACATGACATGGAGGAAAGAAGGAGACTCTAGAAGGGTCGATCTCCTCGAAGATCGAACAACTCACGGAATGAGACATAAGACCATCTCTCGGGTTGAGACATGAGATACACATCAAGAGGGGTGGAAAGAGACGGATGACGAAGGTTCACTAGGTAGACAACAATTTCACGCTTAAGAAGGTGGTAAACGATTGTCAACGTAGCGAAGAGTTGAGTTGCCATGATACCATAACGATACACCTTAGGGAAGGTGACTCGTAGAGACATCCCCTTAAGTGGCAAAAAGAATTACTTTTGATTCAGAGATCATTGAAACTCTTTAAACCAGCCTAAGACAATTCTCAAGCGATCGTTTGGAGGGGATCAGTAGAATGGCATACTCAGACTTGGATGATGTGGATTACCTTGTTGAAGACAACGCAATGGATGAATTTGCTTATCACCGGAAATGGAAGAGACCCATGGTAGAATGGCACATTGGCGGTGCAAGCTAGGAACAAAATGCAAATGATGGGAATGATTCTAGTAACTGGGGAGAACCCAACAATAGAGAGTGAATCCACTGTTGAGAAGTTATAGCATAACCGAGGAAGTTGAGAGCAAACCTAGCTAGTGCCGATGGTAACACCTAACGCTTGTGCGTGCTCTCAACAACTTGAGCATTTCCATAATCATCAAGGTTTTACCAACATCCGTGTCAAGGGTGCCGACAGCACAACATACTACCATGATGAGTAGCGGTGGACGATGCACATGCAAAGGAAGATAACACTTCTCAGATTTCATCTTAGCGAGGCCAAGGAAATAAAATCTGAATGATCGACCGAGAGACATTTAGCACTCCGCTTCTAGTGTTCTCCTTGATGTGCTAGTGTAACCCATTCATAGATATGGTTTGATATCTAGAACATCAAGTAAAAGGTCGGACTTCGGGAATACAAAAATCCATAGGGGCAACTAGGGAGTAAACCCTACGAAATCCCTATGGGGAGGTGGCCAACTTCTTCAATCAAGATATTATAATAATAGGTCTTCCGGCTGGGTGTGTTGGCCACGACATCCACTTTACCGGTTATCGCGCGACCAATATTATAATTCTTGGGAAATATTCCAACCATCATATCTGCCTGAGATTCAGATCTGGTTGGTGTCAGGATATTCCAGACTCATCGAGTCTAGGAAGAATAAGAAAGTTTGCAACATAAATCGACGAGATGACGTTGCGAGATTCTCGGGAAATGAACTACGATAGCAAGCTCCAAAACATGAGCTGGTTCTGCTACACACGTGTGAACACGCTGTCACAGACAAACATGAACACATGGTAGTCGTATAATAAAACACTACCGAGTTCCGGGGGAAAACCATCATCGAGGATATCGAAGTCCTTGCATAAGGTATACTCTTCAGAAGGAACTTCTTCTCCTTGAACAAATCAATCAGTGGCTTGGTGTGCTCGGGACACATATAGAATGGAGGTAGCTAATCTCACAATCCAATGTATACTTCACACATGCATGACTGACTTGGGATGATTCCAAGGAAGCAAAAACAATCTTTCTCGGATACACGGCGGCAACTTACACCAAGTGCACGTGAATTAGAGAAAGTCACATCTTTCATCCGGACATATGCTTCATGAGCTAGCATGAACAAATGCTTCAAAAGTTTCCAACACTAACTTATTGTCCAACAAATCATGGAGGAGATAAGGATGTTGTCAATGGGCTCAACAACTATTCATCTGGGTTTCCTTTTAAAAGGAGTTCCATAGTTAAGTGAACAAGTGATAGCATTGGTCAGACCAAAGATGTAATGGTGTATGCTCGAGGGATCAACCACGAATAAGACAACATTACGAGCATCGTTGGTTCTGACTTGATTTGACGATAGCCCACACTCAAATCAAAGGATTGATAAGACAATAGGTCCAACCACTGACCACAGGGACCAATCGATGAAGATATCATCTTTCTTCAACACACACTACACAAGATTATCCCTTTGGAACGAACTAAGTCAGACAAGCTTTTATCCTCCAACTCTCCAAGTTGTTGTTCAGCTTAGCCAACTAGCTCAGGGGTATCCCCACAGATTCTTGGAGAAGGGGTGGTTTACAGGATAAACCAACTTGATCACGAGCTCAACATAACAGTCAGGTGACAACCTGGTAATACTTCCGAGAAGATATACGGAAAATTATGAACCACCGGTATTTTACTAAGCTCGAGAACAATCTCGCTTTTGCGGGCAAGACGATATGATCAAATGAGTGAGGACTTGACTAGATCCTAACTCATCGATCGAAGGGTGCACCGGAAATAAGGACTAGATAGCACGATCAGTCTTAGAATGATGATTCAAGAACCAACAGGCTAAGAATGAAATTATTGTCCTTTAACTACCAAACAACGAGGTTGCTGGGAGTATGGATTTCACACATCACAATTCATTTGTCGGTATTCCGGTTGCATCAACACGAGGCCGAGGAATGACTAATGATGGTGAGAAGTATCACTACGTCAAAATTCATGAGAGTTGGTGCAGTTCTCATGACAATTCTGACATAAAGGGGGTAATACTCTAAGGTAGAACAGAACCAAAAGCTGGATTGGCATCTGATCTGCGGAATACCACTACTTTGACCCAATCCTAGATATGGATGAGGTACTGGAGTTTGTTTCTCCAAGTCATTCAGGACAGAATGGCTTGACGGACCACAAGAGTAATAGGCCTCGACAAACGAACGCACGCATACTCTTGACTATCAATTGATAGACGAAGGTCAGTAGACAACTAAAGAGGGACAACTCAAAGGAACATATAACTTTCTGAGTTGTGGATACATGGGTTGGTATGCCGAACAAAGTTCAACATAATTCTTCCGGATAACCCATGCAGAAAGGTTGAGCTGGCAGAGTCACAATATAGCATGGAGAACTCATAGAGGGCCTGTTGTGATCTTTTGATCCAACAAACTTCTGCCATAATGGTGCATGGTATTTGGAAGAACGATATACCACGGACCTCGAGGACTATCGCAAAGGTTACTAATATACTAAAGGAACTAGCAGCACTATCAACATGATGTAAGTAGGGTGAATATCGGGTTTAAGAACCCAGGAGTAGAATACCTACTACTAAGTAGCATCACGGGATGCTTTCGAGAATAAAGGCCAGAATCTTCACACTGGGAACACAAAACGTTGCTAGATTACTAGGTGACTCCCTAAAACACCTAGGGTCATAATAATTATTCCAACATATATGTCGAGGCAATAAAGTACCTCAACTCACTAATTTGTGTGATTAATCTAACCAAAGGCACATCGGAAACAGAAGGAAGGGATTTGCAAATGCATCGGACTATTTAGAAACCTGGGATGACTCCGATAGCATAACGGCTGTAAATGCTCAAAGGATTGGAGACATGCTACAAAATGGTGGCATAGCCACTCAGAAGCACAATATCAAGGTTTCGAGATCAACAATTAACATACGGAAGTAGAAACTGAACTCAAGCTTAGAACCATCAATCCTACAAGTCTGCAGATTAGTAACACGTGATCCTGATAGAAAGAAGAGATAGCCTAGTTCTTAATCCCCGTAGAAGAGAAGATGATGACTCAGATCAGAAGGCATAAGGTGTAAGGAGTAAAAAGAGCCTTACGTTCCAACCCACAATCAATTCCCTTATATAACTAAAGAATTTCTAGACTCAACTTCGACCAGTTTGGCTTGGTAATCCTACAGGCAGTCAAGCTCTGATACCAACGCTGTCAGGACCCCGACTCAATGCCACATCGATCTAGCATGTAACACCTCATATCACTTTGCGGCCTCACGCACGGAATTCCCACGGGTGTCGCCTTACCTTTGCCCGGGACCGTTTGCACCTTTTGGCACACGTATATGACAGTGTCGCTAGCATCCATATGATAAGGAGCCCGGGCTGACATGGCTAGTCGTAAACCCAAAGCGGCACAGACTTACAGGCACAGGTATCCATGACCCAGCATCGAACGTGTCGGTCATCAGCGAGTGAATCCAGGCTGTAGCACTGGGCTAGCAGGACTCCGGTGAACCGGGCTGTAGCGGGCTAACAGGACTCCGGTATTCATCGCATGACATTTCCCCAAAGGGACAGACACAGGAACGAAGAAGGACACATGCCGGCCAGCCTAAGTGTTCTGGAGCAGTAGCAAGCTACCATGGCTCGGTGGAAACACTAGGAGACATTTCCCGGTAAGAGAGGCTACTAAAGATAAACAACTAGATAGTCAGATCCCACACATACCAAGCATTTCAATAACATACACACAATATGCTTGATATGTGCAATACAACATGGCATCACAAAATGACTCTACGACTCAAGTAGTTTATTCAATAGGCTCTGAGGAGCGAGACATTACAAGCATGGGACTCACGACCCAACAATCAGAGCATACAAGTCAAAGCACAAGCGGAAGCTATCATGTCTGAGTACAGACATCTATAAATGAAAAAGGCTGAGAAGCCTGACTATCTATCAGATCCTGCCGAGGGCACAAGATCGTCGCTGAGGTATCAAGCTAAACGTCGAAGTCCACGTGGAACTACTAGTGAGACTGAAGTCTCTCTGCAAAAACATAAAATAGGCAAACGTGAGTACAAATGTACCCAGCAAGACTTACATCAGAACTAACTACATATGCATCATTTTCAACAAGGGGATGGTGGGGTTTAACTGCAGCAAGCCAGCTTTGACTCGGTGGCTATCCTGAACTACGACTGCAATGTAACTCTTTTGAGGTGGCGCACACGAGTCCACATATTCCCCATATCAATACACCACTATGGATCCGCTCCCGTCTCCCTACGAGAACGCCATCCATAGCACTCACGCTTATCTTGCGTATTTTAGAGTATCCACTTTCACTTGTCTATGAACTGATATAAGCAACCCAGAAGTCCTTTTCCGCGGACACGGCTATTCGAATAGATGATGATAACCCTGCAGGGGTGTACTTCTTCATACATGTTTCCACCACTTAGCGTCTGCACACGACATGTGCTCGGCAGACTTCAAGCGAAAGCCGACGTGGGTGTAGACCACGACCTACCTAAACACTCAAGTCTCTAGTCCAGGTTTATCGCCTATTCGGGTTCCATCCATGAGGAGATCCGGCCGGAGTTTCGCTCACAGCCCCAAACGATGTGAACAGGGTTCCCGAGATACCAAACGGGCATCCGGTACACCGTGCCACGTACCTACCGCATCACAGCCCACCCCTACGGTCAGCGCTGTCCACGGCCTCCAGTAAGCTACAAACACCAGGAACTACTTGCAACTCCTGGACAGAGGACTAGGGTCAATAAGAAGTCGAGCGGGGTCATATTTCAGGGCCCAATGTATGGTAGTAGATGAGTCTTGGATCACAAACACAGAACTCAGTTCCTGAGGACGGCTTCAATGAGACAACCCACCATGTACTCCTACATGGCCTCTCACCGACACCTTTTACCAAATCGTGTTCACACACTTAGCTCACACATAGTAGGACATGTTCACACGCCTCTGATTCATCCCCGATGAATCAGACCTGACTCAACTCTAAGCAGTAGCAGGCATGACAAACAAACATGAATGAGTAGGCACAACAGGGCTCAAACAACTCCTACTCATGCTAGTGGGTTTCATCTATTTACTATGGCAATGACAGGTCATGCAAAGGATAAAGGGGTTCAGCTACCGCAACAAGTAACAGATGAATCGGTGTTGTCCTAATGCAGTAAAAAAGAGCAGGAGCGAGAGAGTAGGATTGTATCGGAATGAACAAGGGGGTTTTGCTTGCCTGGCACTTCTGAAGATAACATTGAGTCTTCATCAGTGTCAACGATCACATCCTCGGTATCACGTCTATCGAGGGGGGACAAATACCGACAACACAGAAGGGAACACAATCAATGCAATGCACAATATGATGCATGATCATGACATGGCAAAATGAATGTGTGTTGGGCTAATGCAACTAAAACCAGATTAAATGGAGTTGGTTTGAATCCAAGATTCAAATTCAAACTCCATATGTGATTATTTAAATGCCCTTTATATGATTTGTGCTAAACAGCATCTATAAGTTGTTCTAACATGCATGAAAATGGTACAGATGGATTCCTTGAATTTTTCTGATAATTTTTCATATCTAAATTATTTAATTTGGAGTTACGGTTGAATTTCTATGATTTATTGAAGTTTTAGCTATTTTCTGAAATTAATAAATCATTTAAGAATTATTTAAATTCCAGAAAGGAATTATTGCGTCAGCATTGCGTCACAGTGACGTCAGCAGGGTCAACTGGGCGCTCAGAGTCAAACCTGACGTGTGGGGGCCACACGTCAGTGACACAGGTTAGACAGGGGGGGTTAGTTTAATTTAATTAAAGATTAGGGCACTAGGGCCCACATGTCAGTGGCTCTGGGGTTAGATTAGGTGGTGATTAGCTTAAGCTAATCACCTGATGGCGGGGGCCCACCTGTCATGGACCCAGGGGGGGTCAAAGGTCAAACCTCCTGGTCGGCGGGGTCAACTCACCGGCGTTTAGCCGCCGGCGAGGCTAAACGCGGCGGTGCAGGTGCGGGTTTCACGTACAGGGCACCGTTCGGGGCGCCGTTGGGCTCTATGGATAGCTGGGAGTGGGCCGCGGCGAGTGGTGCAGGTAGTTGGGTTCGGGGTCGCCGGAAAAGGCGCCGGCGACGTGTTTGGCGGCGGCCGGAGCTACGGGTTCGAGCGGGGCGAGGCCACAGAGAACGGGAGGGATGGCTAAGGGGCTCACCGGGCTCCTGAAGATGCTAGGAGCACGGTGCCGTGCTCGGTTTCGAGCCTTACTGGCTGCAGTGACGGCGGCAACATGGTCAGCGGCGGCCGGAGTTCGGCCGCGACGGAGCTATGGCCTAGAGCTCGCAAACGCGAGGGAAGAGAGAGGGGTTCTGCACGGAGGCTCACCGTGGAGCTGTAGGGAGGGTCAGTGGGCTCGGGGGCGCGCCAGAGTGGCCGAATTCGACGGAGACGGCACCGGGGCCGAAGCTTGGAGATGATGACGATGGCGGCTGCTCGGGGCCCTTCTGGTCGCGTGAGACGTCGAGGAGGTCGAGGGAGGCACTGCGGAGCTCTGGGAGGCGTCGGGGAGACGAGACGGTGGCTGTGGCCGCGCGAGCGCTGGTCGGCGGCGACGGCCTCCATTCGGTCGCGGGAGGGGAAACAGAGGAGCGAGGGGGAGGGAGGTCCAGAGAGCAAGGGAGAAGTGAGAGGGGGTCGGGGCGTCTCCGTGGCGTCGCGAGGAGGTCGGGGAGGCTGCCACGGCGAAGCAGGAGGTGGAGGCCTCCGCGTGCGCGCGTGCGTGCGGTGTCTGTCCTCCTGGCAGGGAGGAAGACGACAGGGGGGGGTGGAGATGGGCTGGGCTGGCCAGGTGGGGAAGCTGGGCCGGCTGGTGGGCTGCACGGGTGAGGCCAGGTAGGCCAGGTAAGTTTCTGTTCTTTTTATTTAATTATATTCTGTTTTTCTTTTTATTTAATTCTTTTGCCATTGTTTTGAATTTAAAAATAATTCAAACAATGCCAAAGCTCCTCTGAATATTTTTATTTTGCTAGATGGACTTTTCCAAAAGCTCATAAAATATTCCAGGGATATTTGAAATTATATTCTAATTATATGAATATAATTCAAATTCAAATAGCTAATGAATTAAATCCAAAGTCCCAAAAATAATTCCTTAAAAATGTTCAATATTTTGGTTGGGACCAGAACCCTTACCAAAAATTATCAAACATTTAAGAAGAGCATTTTGGAGCAATGAATGAGATTTCTAGGGTTTTTGCCCCTCTTTTATTTAGGGTTTTGAGGCTTCCAATATTCCTCAATTCAAGTTTCAAAAACATAGACATGATGCACACATGAAGCTAGCCTAGAGCATTACCAGAAGCTAGGGATGTGACAAAATGCGTCTTCTGCGAGCACCCCCGCACTATGTGCGTGGGGGCTGAAGCCAACGACTGCCATCTTTCAGATTCTCTCTCTATATATATATATCTTAAAACGGCCGCACAGGAGGTGTTCCCAATACTTGGAGGCAAAACAACAACAACAACAAAGCCTTTAGTCCCAAACAAGTTGGGGTAGGCTAGAGGTGAAACCCATAAGATCTCGCAACCAACTCATGGCTCTGGCACATGGATAGCAAGCTTCCACGCACCCCTGTCCATAGCTAGCTCTTTGTCGATACTCCAATCCTTCAGGTCTCTCTTAACGGACTCCTCCCATGTCAAAATCGGTCGACCCCGCCCTCTCTTGACATTCTCCGCACGCTTTAGCCGTCCGCTATGCACTGGAGCTTCTGGAGGCCTGCGCTGAATATGCCCAAACCATCTCAAACGATGTTGGACAAGCTTCTCCTCAATTGGTGCTACCCCAACTCTATCTCGTATATCATCATTCCAGACTCGATCCTTCCTCGTGTGGCCACACATCCATCTCAACATACGCATCTCTGCCACACCTAACTGTTGAACATGTCGCCTTTTAGTCGGCCAATACTCCGCGCCATACAACATTGCGGGTCGAACCGCCGTCCTGTAGAACTTGCCTTTTAGCTTTTGTGGCACTCTCTTGTCACAAAGAATGCCAGAAGCTTGGCCCCACTTCATCCATCCGGCTTTGATTCGATGGTTCACATCTTCATCAATACCCCCATCCTCCTGCAACATTGACCCCAAATACCGAAAGGTGTCCTTCCGAGGTACAACCTGGCCATCAAGGCTAACCTCCTCCTCCTCACAGCTAGTAGTACTGAAACCGCACATCATGTACTCGGTTTTAGTTCTACTAAGCCTAAACCCTTTCGATTCCAAGGTTTGTCTCCATAACTCTAACTTCCTATTTACCCCGTCCGACTATCGTCAACTAGCACCACATCATCCGCAAAGAGCATACACCATGGGATATCTCCTTGTATACCCCTTGTGACCTCATCCATCACCAATGCAAAAAGATAAAGGCTCAAAGCTGACCCCTGATGCAGTCCTATCTTAATCAGGAAGTCATCGGTGTCGACATCACTTGTTCGAACACTTGTCACAACATTATTGTACATGTCCTTGATGAGGGTAATGTACTTTGCTGGGACTTTGTGTTTCTCCAAGGCCCACCACATGACATTCCGCGGTATCTTATCATAGGCCTTCTCCAAGTCAATGAACACCATATGCAAGTCCTTCTTATGCTCCCTATATCTCTCCATAAGTTGTCGTACCAAGAAAATGGCTTCCATGGTCGACCTCCCGGGCATGAAACCAAACTGATTTTTGGTCACGCTTGTCATTCTTCTTAAGCGGTGCTCAATGACTCTCTCCCATAGCTTCATTGTATGGCTCATCAGCTTAATTCCACGGTAATTAGTACAACTCTGAACATCCCCCTTGTTCTTGAAGATTGGTACTAATATACTTCGTGTCTCCATTCTTCTGGCATCTTGTTTGCCCGAAAAATGAGGTTGAAAATCTTGGTTAGCCATACTATCACTATGTCCCCGAGACCTTTCCACACCTCAATGGGGATACAATCAGGGCCCATCGCCTTGCCTCCTTTCATCCTTTTTAAAGCTTCCTTCACCTCAGACTCCTGGATGCGCCGCACAAAATGCATGCTGGTCTCATCAAAGGAGTCATTCAGTTCAATGGTAGAACTCTCATTCTCCCCATTGAACAGCTTGTCGAAGTACTCCCGCCATCTATGCTTAATCTCTACGTCCTTCACCAAGAGTTGGCCTGCTCCGTCCTTGATGCATTTGACTTGGACAATATCCCTCGTCTTCCTCTCCCGGATCTTAGCCATCTTATAGATGTCCCTTTCACCTTCCTTCGTGCCTAACCGTTGGTAGAGGTCCTCATATGCCCGACCCCTTGCTTCACCAACAGCTCACTTTGCGGCCTTCTTCGCCATCTTGTACTTCTCTATGTTGTCTGCACTCCTATCCAGGTATAGGCGTCTGAAGCAATCTTTCTTCTCTTTAAGCGCCTTCTGGACATCATCATTCCACCACCAGGTATCCTTATCTTCGCTTCTCCTTCCCCTCGACACTCCAAACTCCTCCGAGGCCACCTTACGAATGCAAGTCGCCATCTTCATCCACACATTGTCCGCATCCCCTTCTTCCTCCCAAGGGCCCTCCTTAAATACCCTCTCCTTGAACACCTGAGCTACCTCCCCCTTGAGCTTCCACCACTTCGTTCTAGCGAACTTGGCATGCTTATCCCACTGGACACGAATCCGAAAGCGGAAGTCAGCAACCACCAGCTTATGCTGGGGTACAACACTCTCCCCAGGTATCACCTTACAGTCTAGGCACGCACGCCTATCTTCTCTTCTCGAGAGGATGAAATCAATCTGGCTAGAGTGTTGGCCACTACTAAAAGTCACCAGATGTGATTCTCTCTTTCTAAAGAGGGTGTTAGCTACAATCATGTTGTAGGCTAGAGCAAAGCTTAAGACATCTTCTCCTTCTTGATTCCTGATGCCATAGCCAAAGCCCCCATGCGCCCCTTCAAAACCTGTGTTAGATGTACCCACGTGGCCACTGAGGTCTCCTCCTATGAAGAGCTTCTCACCAATTGGTACACTCCTAACCATGTCTTCCAAGCCTTCCCAGAAATCCCTCTTGGTGTTCTCATTGTGGCCTACTTGCGGGGCATATGCGCTGATAACATTGAGAACCAAGTCCTCAGCTACCAGCTTGACCAGGATAATCCGGTCCCCACGTCTCCTGACGTCTACTACTCCATACTTGAGGCTCTTGTTGATCAAGATGCCTACGCCATTTCTGTTTGCAGCCGTCCCCGTGTACCACAGCTTGAAGCCGGTATCCTCCACCTCCTTCGCCTTCTGTCCTCTCCATTTGGTTTCTTGGACGCAAAGGATATCAACACCTCTCCTCACTGATGCATCAACTAGCTCCCGAAGCTTCCCTGTCAGAGACCCTACGTTCCAGCTACCTAAGCGAATCCTCCTAGGCTCGCCTAGCTTCCTTACCCTTCGCACTCGTCGAGTCAAATGCGAAGACCCTTGCTCATTTTCCACTACATCCGGGCGCCGATGTAGCGCGCCACTAAGGATGTGACGAACCGATCCTCGCTCACTTGCCACCGTATCCGGATCAAGATACGTCGCGCCACTTGGGGGGTGACGGCCCGGCCCTTGCCCATTTTCCACCACACCAGGGTTCCGATGTGGCGCGTCACTGAGAGGGTTACGCACAGGAGGTGTTCCCAATACTTGGAGGCACAAGTATAAAAAAAGGCCACTACAGTTTATCAAAATATTACTTTATAATTACATATGCTATCATAACATAGCATCTTTTGGGCACTGCCTCTCTATTACACGAGCGCCTTCAAGAACTTCCTGAAAATAGTACTCGGAGGGTACTCGGCTTTTGTCCGAATCTCGGGACGCAACAACGGTGGTCTCCATCTCTGCCCAGTATGTCTTAACACGGGCAAGAGCCATCCTAGCGCCCTCTATGCATGCTGACCTCTTCATTGCATTTATACGCGGCACCGCGTCAAGCAATTGCTGCACCAAGCTGAAATAACTCTTCGGCTCCGATCTCCCCGACCATAGGTGACCCATGACATACTTCATGGCGAGTCCAGACAACCTATTCAGTTCGGCCCATTGAGCCAAACGATCATCCGCTGCCAGTGGACGCTCTGGATTGTGAAACTGCGACCAGAAAAGCTTTTCCACTTCGTGATCTTTCTGATCTCGAAAGTGTTCGGTCGCATCAGCAGCACTCGCTGCCAAGTCCAGATAGGTATCCTCCACACTCCACATCCGGTCCAACGGAGAAAACTTCGGATCACAAAATTTCCTTCGCAGCATAAAGGGCTTTCCAGCCGCATTCTGTTCGGCCTGACGCAGCTCCTCCTTCGCAGCTCTCATCGCAGAGCGAGCGTCCTTGGCATCGGCAACGGCCTTCTCTAAGTCCGTCTGTCTCGCCCGGTCTTCTTTCTCAAGAAGTTTGCAACGGTCTGCAACGCTCTTTAACTTCTCGGCCATCTCTGCCATCTCTTCTTTGCTTCGGCAGTGAGCAGCCTGTTCGGCTCTCAGCTCTTCAAGGGCCTTCTCGGCAGCCGCATCGCTTTTTCTGGCTTGCTCCTTAGCTCGGGCAAGTTCTGCCCTAAGATTCTCCACGGCGGCCGTACCATCTGCGTCAAGCACACACATTCTAAGACAATGGCATGAAGCTCCTCTTACCTGATGCCGCCCGAAGAATTACATACCTTGAGCCTCATCAAGCCGCTTGTTGACAAGCGCGATGTCGGCATCTGCCACGTCCAGTTGCCGCCTTAGTTCGGCTACATCATTCGTTCGGCTAGATTCCGAACACCTCGCCACTTACATTCAAAGGCGACATCTTAGACCTGGGATTATGATCCTCTGCGTGCCGTCATTTCTTGACAACGCGCAGAGTCTCAGGGGCTACTATCTACATAGGGCGCATCTTATTTATGCACAACTGACAAAAGTGTACACTATCTAACGTACCTCAAAACCCGTCAGTAAACTTTTGACGGCCTCATGCAATCTGCTTTCTGCGGATGAAATCCTTTCAATCACCGTGCCCATCAACGCACAGTGCTCCTCTGAGATAGAAGCTCGCCCCAGCAGAATCTTTAGCTCCTCCGGCCGAGCACCAGATGGTGCCGGACTTGTCCTATGGCCTCTTTCGAAGGTCGCACGCGGAGAGCCTTGGGGGGCCACATAGCTATCTTCCGCCCCTGCCGGATTCAAAGAAACCCTCCGCGACGACACCTCAGGGTCGCCTGCCTCGCTAGGCGGTACGGCAGGGGGAGGCGTCCCGCTCTCCATCATCTCCGGAAGAAGATCCCCCGAAGACGAGCTCTGCTGAGAAGGGCTGAGGTCCGAGCTACAAGTTAAAATTTTGGTTAATCTTCTCAGATATAAATCAAGGATTTCTTTCATCCCTCAAAAGGAAAACCTCTCTCTACTTACGGCTCGCTGGAGGGCTGATCCCTTTGAGGGCGTAGTTCGGCCGAGGAACTCCCCGGCATCGGACCCTCTGACGAGGATTTTCTCCCCCGCTTCGGGGCCATGGTCTCCGGGTCGTCAGAGGCGGCCCTCTTCTTCCCCTTGGGAGAGGAATTGTCGGTTCCTCCCTTCGGAGCAGCCTCCTTCGAGGAGGCCATAGTTCCCTTGTCCTTCCCCTTACTTCCCTCCAAAGGCATTATCTTCAACATCCTGACAAGCACGAGATCCGGCCTGGTTTCGAGAAGGGGAGCCGGACACCTGATCAGCTTTGCATTCGCTATCCACTCCTGTTTAAAAGGACTGCTCTTTTAGGGGCAAGTTTATGACGATTATATGGATAGTAGGTCCGGGCACAAGGTTACTTACTTCGGTATCCGGGCGATTGCAGCTTAGGCCTGCGTCCTCGGTCAAATCCGGACACATCATTTGTGATCCGAAGAATAGTTTATACATCTCCACGAGCGTTGCGCCCATAAAATGATGGAGAGCTCGTGGTCCCTCCGGATTAAACTCCCATAGACGAAGGGAGCAACGTTTGTCGGGCAGTGTTCGGCGAATCAGCATGACCTGCGTCACCTTGACCAGGTTGAGGTCTCTTTCTAAGAGATCCCTGATGCGGCCCTGCAACAAGGGCACGTCTTTGGATAACCCCCAATCTAATCCTTTGTTGACCCATGACGCTAGCCATGATGGGGGACCCGAGCGAAAGGCAGGAGGCACCTCCCACTTGGCGCTCCTGGGAGCGGTGATATAGAACCATTCTCGTTGCCACAAGCCGAGCTCCTCTTGAAAGGAGCCCTCGGGCCATGGAGCATCAGCATTCTTACTTATGACAGCGCCTCCGCACTCTACGTGTCATCCCTCGATCATCTTCGGCTCCACTCCAAAAGTCTTGAGCCATAATCCGAAGTGAGGAGTGACACGGAGGAACGCTTCGAACACAACGATGAATGAGGAAATGTGGAGGATGGACTCCGGAGCTAAGTCATGAAATTGCATCCCGTAATAAAACAGCAGCCCCCTCACGAAGGGATCCATCGGGAAGCCTAACCCCCGAAGAAAGTGAGACATGAACACTACGCTCTCACCGAGCTGGGACTGGGAATAGCCTGCCTGTGAGCAGGCAACCTATGTGAAATTTTGGCGGTCAAGAACTTAGCCTCCCTCAACTTTAGCACGTCCTCCTCCGTGACGGAGGAGGGCATCCATCGGCCTTGAAGGTCGGAACCGGACATTGTCGAAGGTCCAAAGTGCCTGGAATCTGGAGCCTAGGGTGTTGGAACTCGAGTCGACGGGCGAACTCGTTTGAGATTGGAAAAAGGAGTAAGGCCTTGGTCTATTTATAAGAGGTTGAATACCAGGAGCCCTCCCTGTAACCGTTTAGGACTCGCTTTTAATCAGGAAAACATGCTAATGGGCACGATTGGGTTACCCATGTCCGTATTGATGAGAATCCCGTAAAAGGGGGGCACACGGTCTCTGCTTTGACAAGACATGCCAAGGAAACCGCCTCGCAAAACACACTGAGGTGGAAAAGTGAAAACGATTCGAGTAAAGGACTTGGCTATAGTGTGATGACGCACTGCGGAATACGTCAGTAGATTTGATTTGTGTTAATATTATTCTCTCTATGGCAATATGTGGAAGCTTATTTTGCAGAGCCGGACACTACTCTTGGTATCTACAATCTTCTATGAAGGACTTGGAGGAGGAACCCGCCTTGCAATGCCGAAGACAATTTGCACGCCGGACTCGTCATCATTGAAGCCTGGTTCAGGGGCTACTGAGGGAGTCCTAGATTAGGGGGTGTTCGGGTAGCCGGACTATACCTTCAGCCGGACTCCTGGACTATGAAGATACAAGATTGAAGACTTCATCTCGTGTCCGGATGGGACTTTCCTTGGCGTGGAAGGCAAGCTTGGCGATGCGGATATTCAAGATCTCCTACCATTGTAACCGACTCTATGTAATCCTAACCCTATCCGGTGTCTATATAAACTGGAGGGTTGTAGTCCGTAGGCAATCAACTCCATACACAACAATCATACCATAGGCTAGCTTCTAGGGTTTAGCCTCCTTGATCTCGTGGTAGATCTACTCCTGTACTACCCATATCATCAATATTAATCAAGCAGGAGTAGGGTATTACCTCCATCGAGAGGGCCCGAACCTGGGTAAAAAACATCGTGTCCCTTGTCTCCTGTTACCATCCGGCCTTGACGCATAGTTCGGGACCCCCTACCTGAGATCCGCCGGTTTTGACACCGACAGGTAGTCTTCTTTTATTTTGGTTCCGTAGTCGGACCTTGTCTGTATTCTGGATGTTGCAATGCTATATTTATGTATTGTGTGAAGTGGCGATTGTAAGCCAACTCTGTATCTCTATCTTATTCAGTACATGGGATGTGTAAAGATTACCCCTCTTGTGACATGCCTACTATGCGGTTATGCCTCTAAGTCATGCTCCGACACATGGAAGATATAGCCGCATCGTGGGTGTTACAATATGTAAGTAGATTTACAGGTAATACTTTCTTTGAAAAACTCCTTTCAAATTCTCCTTTATGCTTTCCAGAAAATTAAACATCATTTCCGATCAACAATATGTCATTCACATATACTTATTAGAAAGGTTGTAGTGCTCCCACTCACTTTCTTGTAAATACAGGCTTCACCGCAAGTCTGTATAAAACTATATGATTTGATCAACTCATCAAAGTGTATATTCCAACTCCGAGATGCTTGCACCAGTCCATAGATGGATCGCTGGAGCTTGCACACTTTGTTAACAACTTTAGGATTGAAATAACCTTCTGGTTGCATCATATACAACTCTTTTTTAATAAATCCATTATGGAATATAGTTTTGATATCCATTTGCCAGATTTCATCAAATGCGGCAACTGCTAACATGATTCGGACAGACTTTCAAGCATCGATACGAGTGAGAAAATATCATTGTAGTCAACACCTTGAACTTGTCGAAAACCTTTTGTGACAATTCGAGCTTTGTAGATAGTAACACTACTATCAGCGTCCGTCTTCCTCTTGAAGATCCATTTATTCTGAATGGCTCACCGATCAACGGGAAAGTCAATCAAAGTCCATACTTTATTCTCATACATGGATCCCATCTCAGATTTCATGGCCTTAAGCCATTTCGCGGAATCTGGGCTCATCATCACTTCCTCATAGATCGTAGGTTCGTCATGGTCTAGTAACATGACTTCCAGAATAGGATTACCGTACCACTCTGGTGTGGAACTTACTCTGGTCGAACTACGAGGTTTGGTAGTAACTTGATCTGAAGTTTCATGATCATCATCAATAACTTCCTCACTAATTGGTGTAGGCATCACTTGAACTGATTTCCGTGATGAACTACTTTCTAATTCGGGAGAAGGTATAGTTACCTCATCAAGTTATACTTTCCTCCCACTCACTTCTTTTGAGAGAAACTCCTTCTCTAGAAAGGATCCACTCTTAGCAACGAAGATCTTTCCTTCGGATCTATGATAGAAGGTGTACCCAACAGTTTCTTTTGGGTATCCTATGAAGACGCACTTCTCTGATTTGGGTTTGAGCTTATCAAACTGAGACTTTTTCACATAAGCATCGCAACCCCAAACTTTTATGAAACGACAGCTTAGGTTTCTTGCTAAACCATAGTTCATACAGTGTCCTCTCAACGGATTTTTAGACGGTGCCCTATTTAACGTGAATGCAGCTGTCTCTAATGCATAACCCTAAAACGATAGTGGTAAATCGGTAAGAGATGCTACCTCTTGAGCACTGCGTTGGTTTTCCCTTGAAGAGGAAAGGGTGATGCAGCAAAGTAGCTTGAGTATTTCCCTCAGTTTTTGAGAACCAAGGTATCAATCCAGTAGGAGATCACGCTCAAGTCCCACGCACCTACACAAACAAATAAGAACCTCGCAAACAATGCGATAAAGGGGTTGTCAAGCCCTTCACGGTCACTTACGAGAGTGAGATCTGATAGATATGATAAGATAATATTTTTGGTATTTTTATGATAAAGATGGAAAGTAAAATAAACGACAAAGGAAATAACTAAGTATTGGAAGATTAATATGATGGAAGATAGACCCGGGGGCCATAGGTTTCACTAGTGGCTTCTCTCAAGAGCATAAGTATTACGGTGGGTAAACGAATTACTGTTGAGCAATTGATAGAATTGAGCATAGTTATGAGAATATATAGGTATGATCATGTATATAGGTATCACGTCCAAGACAAGTAGACCGAAATGATTCCGCATCTACTACTATTACTCCACACATCGACCGCTATCTAGCAAGCATCTAGAGTATTAAGTTCATAAGAACAGAGTAATGCTTTAAGGAAGATGACATGATGTAGAGGGATAAACTCATGCAATATGATATAAACCCCATCTTTTTATCCTCGATGACAACAATACAATACATGCCTTGTTGCCCCTGCTGTCACTGGGAAAGGACACCGTAAGATTGAACCCAAAGCTAAGCACTTCTCCCCTTGCAAGAAAGATCAATCTAGTAGGACAAAACAAACTGATGATTCGAAGAGACTTGCAAAGATAAACCAATCATACATAAAAGAATTCAGAGGAGAATCAAATATTGTTCATAGATAATCTGGATCATAAACCCACAATTCATCGGATCTCGACAAACACGCCGCAAAAGAAGATTACATCGAATAGATCTCCAAGAGAATTGAGGAGAACTTTGTATTGAGATCCAAAGAGAGAGAAGAAGCCATCTAGCTAATAACTATGGACCCGTATGTCTGAAGTAAACTACTCACACATCACCGGAGAGACCATGGAGTTGATGTAGAGGCCCTCCGTGATCAATGCCCCCTCCGGCGGAGCTCCAGAAAAGGCCCCAAGATGGGATCTCTCGGGTACAGAAGGTTGCAGTGGTGGAATTAGGTTTTCGTGGTGCTCCTGGATGTTTGGGGGTACGTGGATATATATAGGAGGAATAAGTACGTCGGTGGAGCAACGGAGGGCCCACGAGGGTGGAGGGCGCGCCCAGGGGGGTAGGTGCGCCCCCTGCATCGTGCCGTCCTCCCTTGTTTCTTGACGGCCACTCCAAGTCTCCTGGATCACGTTTGTTGAGGAAATCATGTTCCCGAAGGTTTCATTCTGGTTGGACTCCGTTTGATATTCCTTTTCTTCGAAACCCTAAAATAGGAAAAAAAACAACAATTTGGGTTGGGCCTCCTATTAGTAGGTTAGTCCAAAAAATGATATAAAAGTGTAAAATAAAGCCCATTAACATCCAAAATAGATAATATAATAGCATGGAGCAATCAAAAATTATAGATACGTTGGAGACGTATCAAGCATCCCCAAGATTAATTACTGCTCGTCCTCGAGTAGGTAAATGATAAAAGAAGAATTTTTGATGTGGAATGCTTTCTAACATATTTCTCAATGTAATTTTTCTTTATTGTGGCATGAATGTTCAGATCCGAAAGATTCAAGATAAAAGTTTAATATTGACATAAAAATAATAATACTTCAAGCATACTAACTAAGCAATTATGTCTTCTCAAAATAACATGGCCAAAGAAAGTTATCCCTACAAAATCATATAGTCTGGCTATGCTCTATCTTCACCACGCAAAATATTTAAATCATGCACAACCCCGATGACAAGCCAATCAATTGTTTCATACTTTTGATGTTCTCAAACTTTTTCAATCTTCACGCAATATATGAGCGTGAGCAATGGATATAGGACTATGGTGGAATAGAATGGTGGTTGTGGAGAAGACAAAAAAGGAGAAGATAGTCTCACATCAACTAGGCGTATCAACGGGTTATGGAGATGCCCATTGATAGATATCAATATGATTGAGTAGGGATTGCCATGCAACGGATGCACTAGAGCTATAAGTATATGAAAGCTCAACAAAAGAAACTAAGTGGGTGTGCATCCAACTTGCTTGCCAACAAAGACCTAGGGCATTTTGAGGAAGCCCATCATTGGAATATACAAGCCAAGTTCTATAATGAAAAATTCCCACTAGTATATGAAAGTGATATCATAGGAGACTCTCTATATGAAGAACATGGTGCTAATTTGAGGCACAAGTGTGGAAAAAGGACAGTAGCATTGTCCTTTCTCTCCCTTTCTCTTTTTTTCTTTGGGCCTTCTTTTTTTGGCCTCTTTTTTTCGTCCGGAGTCTCATCCCGACTTGTGCGGGAATCATAGTCTCCATCATCCTTTCCTCACTCGGGACAATGCTCTAATAATGATTATCATCACACTTTATTTACTTTACAACTCAAGAATTACAACTCAATACTTATAACAAAATATGACTCTATGTGAATGCCTCCGGCGGTGTACCGGGATGTGCAATGATGCATGAGTTACATGTATGAAGAATTATGAACGATGGCTTTGCCACAAATACGATGTCAACTACATGATCATGCAAGCAATATGATAATGATGAAGCGTGTCATAATAACGGAACGGTGGAAAGTTGCATGGCAATATATCTCGGAATGGCTATGGAAATGCCATAATAGGTAGGTATGGTGGCTATTTTGAGGAAGGTATATAGTGAGTTTATGGTACCGGCGAAAGTTGCGCGATACTAGAGAGGCTAACAATGGTGGAAGGGTGAGAGTGCGTATAATCCATGGACTCAACATTAGTCATAAAGAACTCACATACTTATTGCAAAAATCTATTAGTTATCGAAACAAAGTATTACGCGCATGCTCCTAGGGGGATAGATTGGTAGGAAAAGACCATCGCTCGTCCCCGACCGCCACTCATAAGGAAGACAATCAATAAATAAATCATGCTCCGACTTCATCACATAACGGTTCACCATACATGCATGCTACGGGAATCACAAACTTCAACACAAGTATTTCTCAAATTCACAACTACTCAACTAGCATGACTCTAATATCACCATCTCCATATCTCAAAACAATTATCAAGTATCAAACTTCTCATAGTATTCAATGCACTTATATGAAAGTTTTTATTATTGCCATGTTGTTCTAAAGGACTCTCAAAATAATATAAGTGAAGCATGAGAGAACAATAGTTTCTATAAAACAAATCCACCACCGTGCTCTAAAAGATATAAGTGAAGCACTAGAGCAAAAACTATATAGCTCAAAAGATATAAGTGAAGCACATAGAGTATTCTAATAAATTTCAAATCATGTGAGTCTCTCTCAAAAGGTGTGTACAGCAAGGATGATTGTGGTAAACTAAAAAGCAAAGACTCAAATCATACAAGACGCTCCAAGCAAAACACATATCATGTGGTGAATAAAAATATAGCTCCAAGTAAAGTTACCGATAGACGAAGACGAAAGAGGGGATGCCTTCTGGGGCATCCCCAAGCTTAGGCTTTTTGGTGTCCTTGAATTTTACCTTGGGGTGCCATGGGCATCCCCAAGCTTAGGCTCTTGCCACTCTTTGTTCCATAATCCATCAAATCTTTACCCAAAACTTGAAAACTTCACAACACAAAACTCAAAATAGAAAATCTCGTGAACTCCGTTAGCGAAAGAAAACAAAACAGCACTTCAAGGTACTGTAATGAACTCATTATTTATTTATATTGGTGTTAAACCTACTGTATTCCAACTTCTCTATGGTTTATAAACTCTTTTACTAGCCATAGATTCATCAAAATAAGCAAACAACACAAGAAAAACAGAATCTGTCAAAAACAGAACAGTCTGTAGTAATCTGTTTCTAACGCAAGTTCTGGAATCCCAAAAATTCTAAAATAAATTTCTGGGCGTGAGTAATTTGTCTATTAATAATATGCAAAAGGAATTAACTAAATATCACCTTCCAAATAAAAATGGCAGCAATTCTCGTGAGCGCTAAAGTTTCTGTTTTTTACAGCAAGATCAAAAAGACTTTTCCCAAGTCTTCCCAACGGTTCTACTTGGCACAAACACTAATTAAATACAAAAAACACAACCAAAACATAGGCTAGATAAATTATTTATTACTAAATGGGATCAATAATCAAGGAATAAAAATAAAATTGGGTTGCCTCCCAACAAGCGCTATTGTTTAACGCCCCTAGCTAGGCATAAAAGCGAAGATAGATCTAGGTATTGCCATCTTTGGTAGGTAATTCTTCAATGAGACACCTGTAACTCTTAGGATTTTCTTTATTTTTATTAATTATTAAACTCCTAGGCACAAAATCAAGAAAATCATTTGTAGCAAACGGTTCCATAATGATAGCAAAAAGATTGGGATGAACACTTATTGATTTTAAATCCGCAATTTCCTTACTAGAGGATTCACCCTTATTTTTAGGAACATAAACAAGCTTGGCAATTTTGGTAGGAGGATTTGGAGTATTTTTAACGGAAGAAAAAGGGGACCCCAAGTTGGTGATAATTCCCTCAAGTTTATCAATTCTAGTAGAATCTTGATCTATTCTTTCATTAACTATGGGTTCTTTTTCCTTCAAAAAATTCAGAGTAACTCCCACCTTAGATCCATATTGGGTAATTTGGTTGTGGATCTTTTTATCCAAATTCTCAATCAACTCTACAGTAGCAAATTTATTCTAAATAATTTCAAGCCTTTGCATCACATGTTCCAAAGTTAACATAGTTCCATTAACCAAAAAAGTGGTGGGCCAAACAAATCTATCATAGCATTATAAGAATCAAAAGTATGGCTACCCAAGAAATTTCCTCCGGTAATGGTATCAAGAATATATCTATTCCAAGGTGTGATGCCTACATAAAAATTGCGGAGAAGAACGGAAGTAGATTGCTTCCTGATAGATCTATTTTGAGCATTGCAAATTCCATACCAAGCATCTTTTAGATTTTCTCCCTCCCTTTGTTTAAAATTAAGAACTTCATTCTCAGGAGACAACGGAGAAGATAAAGGACTAGCCATAATGACGAAGCAAGCGAAAAAGAGGCAAATAGAGAAAGAGAAGGGGGACAGAGAGAGAGGGCGAATAAAACGGCAAGGGTGAAGTGGGGGGAGAGGACAACGAGAGGAAATGGCAAATAATGTAATGCGAGGGATAAGAGTTTGTGATGGGTACTTGGTATGTCTTGACTTGGTAATGGCGCCAAAAATCACTCATTTTTGGGAGTCAAATCTTGACTTGACTTGGCGCGAATCTCCCCGACAACGGCTCCAGAAATCCTTCTTGCTACCTCTTGAGCACTACGTTGGTTTTCCCTTGAAGAGGAAAGGGTGATGCAGAAAAGTAGCGTAAGTATTTCCCTCAGTTTTTGAGAACCAAGGTACCAATCCAGTAGGAGATCATGCTCAAGTCCCATGCACCTACACAAACAAATAAGAACCTCGCAAACAATGCGATAAAGGGGTTGTCAAGCCCTTCACGGTCACTTACGAGAGTGAGATATGATAGATATGATAAGATAATATTTTTGGTATTTTTATGATAAAGATGCAAAGTAAAATAAACGACAAAGTAAATAACTAAGTATTGGAAGATTAATATGATGGAAGATAGACCCGGGGGGCATAGGTTTCACTAGTGGCTTCTCTCAAGAGCATAAGTATTACGGTGGGTAAACGAATTACTGTTGAGCAATTGATAGAATTGAGCATAGTTATGAGAATATATAGGTATGATCATGTATATAGGTATCATGTCCAAGAAAAGTAGACCGAAATGATTCCGCATCTACTACTATTACTCCACACATCGACCGCTATCTAGCATGCATCTAGAGTATTAAGTTCATAAGAACAGAGTAATGCTTTAAGGAAGATGACATGATGTAGAGGGATAAACTCATGCAATATGATATAAACCCCATCTTTTTATCCTCGATGGTAAAAATACAATACATGCCTTGCTGGCCCTGCTGTCACTGGGAAAGGACGCCGCAAGATTGAACCCAAAGCTAAGCACTTCTCCCGTTGCAAGAGAAATCAATCTAGTAGGCCAAACCAAACTGATAATTCGAAGAGACTTGCAAAGATAAACCAATCATACATAAACGAATTCAGAGGAGAATCAAATATTGTTCATAGATAATCTGGATCATAAACCCACAATTCATTGGATCTCGACAAACACAGCGCAAAAGAAGATTACATTGAATAGATGTCCAAGAGAATAGAGGAGAACTTTGTATTGAGATCCAAAGAGAGGGAATAAGCCATCTAGCTAATAACTATGGACCCATAGGTCTGAAGTAAACTACTCAGACATCACCGGAGAGGCCATGGAGTTGATGTAGAGGCCCTCCGGGATCAATGCCCCCTCCGGCGGAGCTCCGGAAAAGGCCCCAAGATGGGATCTCTCAGGTACAGAAGGTTGCGGCGGTGGAATTAGATTTTCATGGTGCTCCTGGATGTTTGGGGGTACGTGGATATATATAGGAGGAAGAAGTACGTCGATGGAGCAACGGAGGGCCCACGAGGGTGGAGGGCGCGCCCAGGGGTGGTAGGCACGCCCCCTGCCTCGTGCCTTCCTCCCTTGTTTCTTGATGGCCACTCTAAGTCTCCTAGATCACGTTTGTTTAGAAAATCATGTTCCCGAAGGTTTCATTCCGTTTGGACTCCGTTTGATATTCTTTTTCTTCGAAACCCTAAAATAGGCAAAAAACAGCAATTTGGGCTGGGCCTCCGGATAGTAGGTTAGTCCCAAAAATGTTATAAAACTTTAAAATAAATCCCATTAACATCCAAAATAGATAATATAATAGCATGGAGCAATCAAAAATTATAGATATGTTGGATACGTATCAAGAGACATCATAGATTGCACCATTTCTAGTAAAGTATGGTTATGACGTTCGGACACACCATTACGTTGTGCTGTTCCAGGTGGCGTGAGTTGCGAAACTATTCGACATTGTTTCAACTGAAGGCCAAACTCATAACTCAAATATTTGTTTCCGCAATCAGATGGTAGAAACTTTATTTTCTTGTTATGATGATTTTCCACTTCACTCTGAAATTCTTTGAACTTTTCAAATGTTTCAAACTTATGTTTCATCAAGTAGATATACCCATATATGCTCAAATAATATGTGAAGGTCAGAAAATAATGATACCCCGCTGCGAGCCTCAACACTCATTGGACCGCACATATCAATATGTATTATTTCCAACAAGTCTGTTGCTTGCTCCATTGTTCTGAAGAACGGAGTCTTAGTCATCTTGCCCATGAGGCATGGTTCGCAAGCATCAAGTGATTCCAAAACTCCATCAGCATGGAGTTTCTTCATGCGCCTTACACCAATATGACCTAAACGGTAGTGCCACATATAAGTTATACTATCATTATTAACATTGCATCTTTTGGCTTCAATATTATGAATATGTGTATCACTACAATCGAGATTCAATAAACCATTTATATTGAGTTTATGACCATAGAAGGTTTGATTCATTTAAATAGAACAACAATTATTCTTTGACTTAAGTGAATAACCGTATTGCAATAAACATGATCCAATCATATTTATGCTCAATGCAAACACCAAATAACATTTATTTTAGGTTCAACACTAATTCCGAAGGTAAAGGGAGTGTGCAATGGTGATCTTATCAACCTTGGAATCACTTCCAACTCACATCATTACCTCGCCCTTAACTAGTCTCTATTTATTTTGCAACTCCCGTTTCGAGTTACTACTCTTAGCAACAGAACCAGTATAAAATACTGAGGGGTTGCTATAAACACTAGTAAAGTACACATCAATAACATGTATATCAAATATACATTTGTTCACTTTGCCATCCTTCTTATCCTCCAAGTATCTAGGGCAGTTCCACTTCCAGTGACCATTTCCTTTGTAGTAGAAGCACTCAGTTTAAGGCTTGGGTCTAGCTTTGGGCTTCTTCATGGGAGTGTCAACTTGCTTGCCATTCTTCTTGAAGTTCCCTTTCTTTCCCTTGCCCTTTTACTTGAAACTAGTGGTCTTGTCAACCATCAACACTTGATGCCTTTCTTGATTTCTACCTTCGCTGATTTCAGCATCGCGAAGAGCTCGGGAATTGTTTTTGTCATCCCTTGCATATTATAGTTCATCACGAAGTTCAAGTAACTTGGTGATAGTGACTAGAGAACTCTGTCAATCACTATCTTATCTGGAAGATTAACTCCCACTTGATTCAAGCGATTGTAGTACTCAGACATTCTGAGCACATGCTCACTGGTTGAGCTATTCTCCTCCATCTTGTAGGCAAAATACTTGTCACAGGTCTCATACCTCTCGACTCGGGCATGAGTCTGAAATACAAATTTCAGCTCTTGGAACATCTTATATGCTCCGTGGCATTCAAAACGTTTTTGAAGTCCCGGTTCTAAGCATGGTGCACTAAACTATCAAGTACTCATCATACCGAGCTTTGTCGAACGTTCATAACGTCTACATCTGCTCCTGCAATAGGTCCGTCACCTAGCAGTGCATGAAGGACATAATTCTTCTGTGCGGCAATGAGTATAATCCTCAGATCACCCACCTAGTCTGCATCATTGCTACTATCATCTTTCAACTTAGTTTTCTCTAGGAACATATCAAAAATAAATGGGGAAGCTATATGCGAGCAATTGGTCTACAACATAGATATGCAAATACTATCAGGACTAAGTTCATGATAAATTAAAGTTCAATTAATCATATTACTTAAGAACTCCCACTTAGATAGACATCCCTCTAGTCATCTAAATGATCACGTGATCCAAATCAACTAAACCATGTCCGATCATCACGTGAGATGGAGTAGTTTTCAATGGTGAACATCACTATGTTGATCATATCTACTATATGATTCACGTTCGACCTTTCGGTCTTAGTGTTCCGAGGCCATATCTGCATATGCTAGGCTCGTCAAGTTTAACCCGAGTATTCTGCATGTGCAAAACTGGCTTGCACCGTTGTATGTGAATGTAGAGCTTATCACACCCGATCATCACGTGGTGTCTCAGCACGAAGAACTGTCGCAACGGTGCATACTCAGGGAGAACACTTATACTTTGAAATTTTAGCAAGGGATCATCTCATAATGCTATCGTCGTACTAAGCAAAATAAGATGCATAAAGGATAAACATCACATGCAATCAAAATATGTGACATGATATGGCCATCATCATCTTGTGCCTTTGATCTCCATCTCCAAAGTACCGTCATGATTTCCATCGTCACCAGCATGACACCATGATCTCCATCATCTTGATCTTTATCAACATGTTGTCACATGGTCGTCTCGCCAACTATTGCTTTTGCAACTATTGCTATCACATAGTGATAAACTAAAGCAATTATATGGCGCTTGCATCTTATGCAATAAAGAGACAACCATAAGGCTCCTGTCAGTTGCCGATAACTTCAACAAAACAAGATCATCTCATACAACAATTTATATCTCATCACTTCTTGACCATATGTAACGCCCAGGATATAACTTTCCCTATTTGTACTCCAACTCTTGCCGTTTCCGGCGTTAAGTTATATTTATTTCCTCGGGTTTGGGTTTTTGTCTCCGTGTGTTTTTGTCGTTATCATGCATCACATATCATGTCATCATGTGCATTGCATTTGCATACGTGTTCATCTCATGCATTCGAGCATTTTCCCCGTTGTCCGTTTTGCATTCCGGCGCTTCGTTCTCCTCCGGTGGTCATTTCTAGCTTTCTTTCATGTGTGGGGATTAAACATTTCTGAATTGGACCGAGACTTGCCAAACGGCCTTGGGTTACTACCGGTAGACCGCCTGTCAAGTTTCGTACCATTTGGACTTCGTTCGGTACTCCAATGGTTAACCGAGGGACCGAAAAGGCCTCGTGTGTGTTGCAGTCCAACACCCCTCCAATTTGGCCCAAAACCCACCAAACTCTTCTCCATGTCCTAGAGCTTTCTATCACGATCGCGTGGCCGAAAACCGCACCTCATTTGGACTCTCCTAGCTCCACTTATGCCTATAAATAGCCCCCCCCCCCGTTTTTCGGATCTCTCTCCCTCTCCAAAACCCTAGCTAAAAAAACAGATCCCCGCACCGACGGACGTGTCCGCCCCCGGCCGGACAGCGTCCGCCGCCGCCCGCGCCCAACCGGGCGTCGCCACATGGCACCCCAGCTCCGCCACCGCCGCCGACCCGGGAGGCCCAGGAGGGGCCCCCGCGAGCCCATCGCCACCCGCCGCCGCCCGTGGTCGCCCGCCTCCTCTCGCCCACGAGTCGCCGCCGCTACCCTCAAGCCCGGCACCTCCCCTCCGCCGCAGCTCGCCTCACTGGACGAGCTCGCCGGCCGCGCCGCCCGCCGCGCCTCCCGGCCCCGCCGCCCGCCGCCGCCTCCCAGCCGCGCCCGGAGCGCGCCGGCGACCGCCCCGGCCGCCTCCTCCACGCCAGCCCGCCGGCGAGCGCTGGACCGCCGGTGAACAGTGCTGGCCGCACCTCGGTTTCCGTGCGAAACCCTAGATCTAATCCGAGAGGTTGATTTTTTTTGCCAAGTCCCAGGAATTTTCTCTTCATATGCTCCTGTTCGAGGCCCCGTAACTTTGCATCTGTAGCTCCGACTTGGGCATATAATATATCAAAATGTTCGCCTCGAAGAGTACATCATTTCATTCCATTGCATCATTTTCATTTGAGCTCATCTTGATGCCCAAAATGCTGTTAGAAGAGGGCTTCGTGAGTTAATTGTCAGATCTGCTAGTTCATCTTAGACTTTTGTCATTTTTGCCATGATTAATGTGTGCATGCTATGCCTGTGAGTCCTTCATATGTTTTGTTAATCATTTTGTCTTCTTTCCAAAGGTGCAACCCATGCATTTTTAGGATGTGTGTGGTGAAATGTGCAAGCTTGCAAAGTGAGGCACCCGGTAAATCTGTTTTCAGGGACTTAGTAGTTTTACTAAGTCTGGGATTATTTAGTTCATGATGCCATATGCTCAGCTTGTTTCCTAGTGATATGTGCCTCTTTTGAGGATGATCAATAAGGGAGTTTTGTTAATCATGTTATGCTCTATCCATCCATGTCTTTGTTTGCAATTATGGAGCACCCTAGCTTGAGTCAATCGAGCTCTACTTTTGCTTCGTGGTGAATCTGGGCAGATCGTCAACTCGTTCGCGATTTTGCCAATGTTATTGTAGTTGATCCGTGCATGCTATGCCATTGTTCTTGCCATATCTAGCTTTTATTTTGTTCCTTCTTTATGGGTGTATGCCTGCCTTGCCATGAGTTGCACCGTGGTGAGTGCATCGAGCTCGTTTACATGCCTTCGTGAGTTATATTTCAGCATGTCTCAGTTTTCACTAAGTCTGAAAACTGATTATGTTTTTGCTATGTTCGTGTGCTTGTTAGTATATTTTGTGATCCCTTTTGGCCCCAGGTCACTTAGGGACTTTTGTTAAGCTTGTTGAGTAGCTCCATGCCATGTTCTTACTTGTCTTAATCAGGTCATGTATCATGTTGTTTTGCTGCTCCGAAGAGGGCTTCGTGATCTAAAATTCCAGACAAGTGTTAATTTCACGAAGTCTGGAATCTGTTTTGCATTTGCGTTTTTGCCATGCTTGTTTGAACCTCATAATGGATGATTTGGCCGAGGCTCAGCGCTAGTCTTTTGTTAAGCATCTTGTTTTCATCCCTGCCATGTATTTTGTTGTCATGTTTGGTGGCTGTAGCATGTTCATTTCATTGCATTTAGATGCCTACTTGCTGCAAATTGCAGACCGGTGTCATTTTTGAAATGCTTGCCATTTCCAAACCGTAACTCCGATTCCGGCGTTCTTTATATCATTTTCAAGCGATTTCATCTCCTCTTTCTAGTGGCACCCTTGGAATTCCAAGTTGAGGCCAGGTGCATGCATTTCCTGTCATATCTTGCATTTTGCATCCCGCATCGCATCCCGCATAGCATATCTTCATTTCATCATATTGCTCGGTCTTGCACGTGGTTGATTGTATCCTTGTTGCTTGTTTGTATTGTTTGGGTAGAGCCGGGAGACGAGTTCGCTACTGAGGAGCCCGTTGAGTTTACTTGTGAGGATTCAGTCAACTCTGACAACTGTGCAGGCAAGATGATCATACCCTCGAAATCACTACTATCTTTGCTATGCTAGTTTGCTAGCTCTTTTGCTTTGCCAATGCTACGATGCCTACCATTTGCTTGTCAGCCTCCCAATTGCCATGTCAAACCTCTAACCCACCATTGTCCTAGCAAACCGTTGTTTGGCTATGTTACCGCGTTGCTCAGCCCCTCTTATAGCTTTGCTAGTTGCAGGTGAAGATTGGAGGCCATTCCTTGTTGGAACATCTTTTATTTACTTTTTGGGATATCATTATATTGCTATGTTATCTTAATGCATCTATATACTTGGTAAAGGGTGGAAGTCTCGGCCTCTCGCCTAGTGTTTTGTTCCACTCTTGCCGCCCTAGTTTCCGTCATATCGGTGTTATGTTCCCAGATTTTGCGTTCCTTACGCGGTTGGGTTATAATGGGAACCCCTTGATATTTCGCCTTGATTAAAGCTTTTCCAGCAATGCCCAACCTTGGTTTTACCATTTGCCACCTAGCCTTTCTTTCCCTTGGGTTCTGCAGACTCAAGGGTCATCTTATTTTAACCCCCCCCCTGGGCCAGTGCTCCTCTGAGTGTTGGTCCAAACCATCAGCCGCCGGTGGCTACCAGGGGCAACTCTGGGCTGGCCTACCGGAAGTTTAGACAATCTGAGTGTGCCCTGAGAAAGAGATATGCGCAGCTCCTATTGGGATTTGTCGGCACATTCGGGCGGTGTTGCTGGTCTTGTTTTAACCTATTGAAGTGTCTTGAGTTACCGAGATACCGAGTCTGATCGGAATGTCTTGGGAGGAGGTCTATTCCTTCGTTGACCGTGAGAGCTTGTCATGGGCTAAGTTGGGACTCCCCTGCAGGGTTTTGAACTTTCGAAAGCCGTGCCCGTGGTTATGGGCAGATGGGAATTTGTTAATGTCCGGTTGTAGATGACTTGAACCCTAATTAATTAAAATGAATCAACTGAGTGTGTTACCGTGATGGCCTCTTCTCGGCGGAGTCCGGGAAGTGGACACGGTGTTGGAGTAATGTTTGCGCCAGGTGTTTCTCTACTTTCTCACTCGCGCTTGCCTCCTCTTCTCGCTCTCTTTTGTGATTAGATAGCCACCATATATGCTAGTCGCTTGCTGCAGCTCCACATATATTTTTGCCTTACCCTTCCTATAAGCTTAAATAGTCTTGATCGCGAGGGTGCGAGATTGCTGAGTCCCCGTGGCTCACAGATACTATAACTCTAGATACAGGTCCAGGTGATTCCGCTCCAGGTGGCGAGTACGAGCTCAAGTGGGAGTTCAACGAAGACTCTCAGCGTTAGTACGTGTCTTTTCCTGATGATCAGTATTGGTGCCTAGTTGGGGTTTGATTCAGGGCCGTGTCGCACGTTGGGTTCTCTTTTATTTTGGCGTCGTAGTCGGGCCATGAGTGTTTGGATGATGTAATGTTATTTATGTACTTGATTGACGTGGCGAGTGTAAGCCAACTATGTTATCTCCCCTTTTATTATTATTACATGGGATGTTGTGAAGATTGCCTAACTTGCAACATATACCTTCAATGCGACTATGTCTCTAAGTCGTGCCTCGACACGTGGGAGCTATAGTCGCATCGAGGGTGTTACACCATATCACATCACAACATGCCCTACAAAAACAAGTTAGACGTCCTCTACTTTGTTGTTGCAAGTTTTACGTGGCTGCTACAGGCTTAGCAAGAACCATTCTTACCTACAGCATAAAAACCACAATGTGGTATAGTGATTGCTTTTTGATCTTCAGAAAGAACCCTGTTCATTGAATCCGATTCAACTAAAGTTAGAGAAACAGACACTCGCCAGCCACCTGTGTGCAAAGCACGTCGGTAGAACCAGTCTCATGAACGCGGTCATGTAATGTCGGTCCGGGCCGCTTCATCCAACAATACCGCCGAATCAAGAAACAACTAGTGATGGCAAGCAATATGTATATACCCACGCCCACAACTCCTTTGTGTTCTACTCGTGCATATAACATCTATGCATAGACCTGGCTCGAATGACACTGTTGGGGAACTCAGTATTTGAAAAAAATGCATACGATCATGCAAGATCTATCTAGGGATGTATAGCAACGAGAGGGGAGAGTGTGTCTACATACCCTCGTAGACCGAAAGCAGAAGCGTTTAGTAACGCGGTTGATGTAGTCGAACGTCTTCGCGATCCAACTGATCCAAGTACCGAGCGCACAACACCTCCGTGATCTGCACACGTTTAGCTCAGTGACGTCCCTCGAACTCTTGATCCAGTTAAGGTCAAGGGAGAGTTTCGTCAGCATGGTGATGGTGATGATGAAGTTACTGACGCAGGGCTTCGCCTAAGCACTGCGACAAATATGACCGAGGTGGAAAACTGTGGAGGGGAGCACCGCACACGGCGAAGACAAATCTTATAGTGCCTTTGGGGTGCCCCCTGCCCACGTATATAAAGGAGGGGGAAGAGGAGGCCAGCCTAGGAGGAGCGCGCTTATAGGGGGAGTCCAACTAGGATTCCCAATCCTAGTTGGAGTCCCCTTCCTTTTCCAAGAGGGGAGAGAGGGAAGGAGTAGGAGAGGAAGAAGGAAAGAGGGGGCGCCGCCCCTCCTAGTCCAATTTGGAACAGCCCATGGGGGCACGCTGCCTCCCCTTGTGGCCCTTCTCTCCTTTCCACTAAAGCCCAATAAGGCCCAATACTCCCCCCGGTGAATTCCAGTAACTCCCCGGTTCTCCGAAAAATACCCGAATCACTCTGAACCTTTCCGATGTCCGAATATAGCCTTCCAATATATGAATCTTTACCTCTCGATCATTTCGAGACTCCTCGTCATGTTTGTGATATCATCCGGGACTCTGAACAAACTTAGGTCATCAAATCACATAACTTATAATACAAATTGTCATTGAAAGTTAAGCGTGCGGACCCTACGGGTTTGAGAACAATGTAGACATGACCGAAACACATCTTCGATAAATAACCAATAGCGGAACCTGGATGCTCATATTGGCTCCTACATATTCTACGAAGATCTTTATCGGTCAAACCGCATAACAACATACGTTGTTCCCTTTGTCATTGGTATGTTACTTGCCCGAGATTCGGCCGTTGGTATCATCGTACCTAGTTCAATCTCGTCACTGGCATGTCTCTTTACTCGTTTCGTAATGCATCATCTTGCAACTAACTCATTAGTCACATTGCTTGCAAGGCTTATAGTGATGTGTATTACCGAGAGGGCCCAGAGATACCTCTCCGGCAATCGGAGTGACAAATCCTAATCTCGATCTATGCCAACTCAACAAACACCATCGGAGACACTTGTAGAGCATCTTTATAATCACCTAGTTACGTTATGACGTTTGATAGCACACTAATTGTTCCTCCAGTATTCGGGAGTTGCATAATCTCATAGACATAGGAACATGTATAAGTCATGAAGAAAGCAGTATCAATAAACTAAACAATCATAGTGCTAAGCTAACGGATCGGTCTAGTCCATCACATCATTCTCTAATGATGTGATCCCGTTCATCAAATGACAACACATGTCCATGGCTAGGAAACTTAACCATCTTTGATTAACAAGCTAGTCAAGTAGAGGCATACTAGGGACACTCTATTTGTCTATGTATTCACACATGTACTAAGTTTCTGGTTAATACAATTCTAGCATGAATAATAAACATTTATCATGATATAAGGAAATATAAATAACAACTTTATTATTGCCTCTAGGGCATATTTCCTTCAGCTCCGCGGTTTCCTTGGGCTTGCAAGCTATTGCCGAAGATTTTTTGAGAATTTTTCAAAGATTGCTAAGCCTCTATCCAACCTCCTCCAGAAGCATTTAAAGTATTCCTGGACTCCTAAGTGTGGCGTTGCTTTCAACACTCTCAAAGAGAAAATCGTCACAGCTCCTGTCCTAACCCCTCCGGACGAATCCAAGCCATACGAAGTTTTATGTGATGCCTCATTGCAAGGTCTCGGTGCGGTGTTAATGCAAGAGAAGAAAGTTGTGGCCTATACTTCTCATCAGTCGAAGCCAAACAAAAGGAACTACCCCACTCATGATCTTGAGTTGGCAGCAGTTGTCCATGCATTAATAACATGGAGACATCTCTTGTTGGGAAGGCAAGTGGACATTTTCACCAATCACAAGAGCCTCAAGTACATCTACACCCAACCCAACCTCAACCCCCGGCAAACTCGTTGGGTTGAAATGATTCAAGAGTACAATCCAAGCATTGAATACACTCCAGGCAAGGAGAATGTGATTGCAGATTCTTTGAGCAGAAAGGCTTATTGCAATAGCTTAATTCTCAAGCCATTCCAACCAGATCTTTGTGAAGCATTTCGAAAGCTCAACCTCCAAGTTATTCCTCAAGGTTTTCTTGCCAACCTTCAAGTCACTACAAGTTTGGAAGATCAAATTCGTGAGGCACAACTCCTTGATACCACGGTGAAGAAGGTGAAACATGGTGTTGCCAAGGGTCTTCCCAAATACAAGTGATATCCCATTGATGACAAGGACACCTTATTCTTCGAGGACCGGATTGTGGTTCCAAAAGGTTATCTTAGGAAGGTCATAATGAACGAAGCGCACAATTCTCTTCTTTCCATTCATCCAGGCCATTCGAAGATGTACCATGATCTCAAGCAGTCCTATTTGTGGACTCGAATGAAGCGAGAGACTGCTCAATTCGTGAATGAATGTGATGTCTGCCGAAGGGTGAAAGTAGAACATCAACAACCAGCTGGTCTCCTCCAACCTCTTGCTATTCTAGAATGGAAGTTTGATCATATTGAAATGGACTTTGTCACTGGCTTTCCCAAGTCCAAGCGTGGGAATGATGCTATCTTCGTTGTCATTGACAAGCTTACAAAAGTGGCTCATTTCCTTCCAATCAAAGAATCTATCACGGCAGCTCAGTTGGCAGAGCTATATACCTCCAGAATTGTCTTGTTGCACGGAATTCCGCAATTGATCTCTTTAGACCGCGGAAGCATTTTCACTTCCAAGTTCTTGGGCTCCTTCCAGAAGGCCATGGGCACTAACATTCGCTTTAGCACAGCTTTCCATCCTCTAACAAGTGGCCAAGTCGAGAGAGTCAATCAAATCCTCAAAGACATGCTCAGAGCTTGTGTCATCTCTTTTGGTGTGAAGTGGGAAGATTGCCTCCCATACGCCGAGTTCTCCTACAACAACAGCTTCCAAGCAAGTTCGGGCAAGGCCCCATTTGAAATTCTATATGGCAGAAAGTGTCGTACTCCTCTTAACTGGTCCGAGACTGGTGAACACCAACTCCTTGGCAATGACTTGATCACAGAAGCTGAAGAAATGTGTAAAGTCATCCATGAAAATCTCAAAGCCGCGCAATCACGCCAGAAGAGTTACTATGATAGCAAGCACCATGACTTGGCTTTCGAGATCGGAGGCCATGTTTATCTCCGCGTCTCTCCCATGAAAGGCACTCAATGCTTCAGTATGAAAGGGAAGCTTGCCTTGAGATACGTGGGTCCTTTCAAGATCATTGGCAAAAGAGGCGACCTCGCCTAACAACTTGAGCTCCCGTCCAATTTCTCAAATTTGCACGATATCTTTCACGTGTCACAGTTTCGCAAGTGCTTAAAGACGCCCGAGCACAATATCAACTTCGATGAGATTGACCTCCAAGAAGACTTGTCTTATCATGAGCATCCCATTTCCATTCTTGAAGAAACCGAGCGCAAAACTAGCAACAGGTCGATCAAATTCCTAAAAGTAAAGTGGTCTCACCATTCCGACCGAGAAGCTACTTGGGAGCATGAGGATCACCTCCGTTCCGAATATCTGGAGTTCTTTCAGTCCTAGATCTCGGGTCGAGATCCTCTTGTAGTGGTGGAGAGTTGTAACGTCCTGGATGTAACAATCCATAATTGTAACTCTAACGCTTGACATTTCCGGCAATGTTATATGTTATATCCTCCGTGGTTGGGTTTTGTCCTTGTTTTTGCATTTTGTTCGAGTCATGCATTTCATCTCATGTCATCATGTGCATCTCATTTGCATTCGTGTTCGTCTCTTGCATCCGGTCATTTTCCCCGTTATCTATTTCGAAATCCGACACTCATAGTTGCACCCATTGCACCACTCAGATCTCGTTTTGTGAGCGGGAGAAAAATGTTGTCGAAATGGGCCGAGATTTGTCGGGTGGCCTTGGTACATCACCGGTAGGTCGCCTGTCAAATTTCGTTCGATTTAGAGGTCGTTTGATGCCCCAATGGTTAACCATGTAACCGATGAAACCCCTCTCTCCTTGCACCAAATACCCCTCCACAACAGCCCACTAGCCCATCTAAACCACCTCCATGCTCTCCTTTGTTGGATCAGGATCGTGTGGGCGAAAACCGCACCTCAATAGCCCTCTCCTAGCTCCCAAAGTCTATATAAAGGCCTCCCCCTCCGAAATCACGGGGAAACCCTATCCTTCCTCTTCCTCCACGCGCCGGACAAATCCACCCGGCGCCGGACATGTCCGCCGGCCACGTCTCCCGGCCAATCTCCATGCGCCACCTCACCCCAGCGGCCGCTCCCGGCCAACCGGAGCGCGCCACGTCGCCCTTCCCTGCCGCCAGTCAGCCCCGCCTCCGCCGCAGGCCCGTGGGGTCCAGATCCGGCCCGCCGAGCCCGAATCTCGCACGCTACCACCCGCGTCCTCGCGCCGCTCGTCCGCACCGCCGCTGTTCCTGTAGTGACCAGACCTCAAATGGTCCAATCTCTGTGCTCAGGTGTCATCCCTGGATCAGTAATGCTGACACCACACAGTACTTGAAGGATTTATAACAGAGTAGCAATCACACACTTATTACATCGAGTGTCTCAAAAGAGAAGTTATTACAATAAATATGGCTTAAGGCCATCTAATAACGATAGCAGCGGAAGGCTTGGATGATAAGTGAGTCCATCAACTCCAACGGCATCACTGAGTGTAGAACCACGACCTAAAGGCACCTTTATCGTCGTCTGAAAAGTCTGCAACATTAACGTTGCAGCCCGAAATGGGTCAGCACATGGAACATGCTGGCAATGTAACACATAGAAAGCAATGAAAGAATAAGGCTATACTACATGCATATTTGGCTGGTGGAAAGCTCTATGGTTACAGTTTTGCGTAAAGCCAATTTTTCCCTACTGCAAAGGAATAAATTTTATTTAACTATCATGGTGGTTGTTAAACATTGAGAATGGTTGACAGCATTCTCAATCCCAATTAACCATCATCATTAAGCAAAACCCAACAAAATTAATTTTAGAGTAACATGATGAGATTCACATGATAATCCAGGTACTAGATACTCAAGATGTCCATAACCGGGGACACGGCTAACCATGATTAGTTTATACACTCTGCAGAGGTTTGTGCACTTTTCCCCACAAGACTCGATCTCCTCCGTTGGGATTCTCGCACTACATGGCGCTAACTGTCTCCTTGTGTTTAGAATCTGCGTAGCTCTTCTGCCTAGACTGGGCTACCTTGAGCCTATCGCGAATCAATTTCACTTTCTATTCAGACTCCTTAATCAGATCTGGTCCAAACAACTGGTGGTCTCGAACTTCATCCCACGACAATGGGGTCCTACACCTCCTTCCGTACAAGGCTTCGAAAGGGGCCATCTTCAAACTGGATTGATAACTGTTGTTGTAAGAGAACTCTGCATATGGCAAATTCTCGTCCCAACTAGATCTGTAATCTAGTGCACAAGCTCTCAGCATATCCTCCAAAATCTGATTGACTCTCTCGGTCTGTCCATCTGTCTGCGGATGGAATATTGTACTGAATTCTAGCCTGGTACCCAAAGTTTCATGCAACTGATTCCAGAACTTTGAGGTAAACTGGGTTCCTCTATCTGATACTACGCTCCTTGGAACTCCATGCAAAAAGACGATCCTGGTCATGTATATCTTTCCCAACTTTGCACTAGTATAGGTAGTCTTCACTGGAATGAAATGAGCTACCTTTGTCAAACGATCGACTACAACCCATATCGAGTCATAGCCTGAACGAGTTCTGGGTAAACCCGTAATAAAATCCATGCCTAACTTATCCCACTTCCATTCGGGTATCGGCAATGGTTGTAGCAATCCTACTGGCTTCTGATGCTCTGCCTTTACCCTCTGGCATACATCACAAACTGCTACATACTCCGCAATATCCTTCTTCATTCCGGTCCACCAGAAAGTATCCTTCAAATCCAAATACATCTTGGTATTTCTTGGGTGAATCAAATATGGTGAATCATGGGCCTCTTGCAGAATTAACTTCCTGATCTCCTAATCATTAGGCACATAAACACGGTCTTCAAACCATAAGGTATCGTGCTCATCCTCACGAAATCCCTTAGCTTTTCCTTTGCTCATTTTCTCCTTTATAGAGGCAATCTCCTTGTCAGTCTTCTGGGCTTCTCTGATCTTATCCATCAAAGTAGACTGAATCTCCAATGCTGCAACATAGCCTCTTGGAACTATTTCCAAACATAGCTCTCGAAGATGTTCGGCTAACTCCCTTGGTAAATCTCCCATCATTAGTGTGTTGACATGGCTTTTACGACTCAACGCGTTAGCTACTACGTTAGCCTTTCCGGGGTGATAATGCAATCTCATATCATAATCCTTAATGAGCTCCAACCATCTCCTTTGTCTGAGATTCAACTCCTTCTGCGTGAAAATATACTTCAAACTCTTGTGATCCGTGTACACCTCACAATGGTTTCCAATGAGAAAATGTCTCCAGGTCTTCAATGCATGCACTACGGCTGCTAACTCCAAATCATGCGTAGCATAATTCAACTCATGAGGCTTAAGTTGTCATGAGGCATATGAAACAACTCTTCCTTCCTGCATAAGCACTGCTCCAAGTCCTCGACGTGAAGCGTCGCAATACACCTCATAATCCTTGGTCTGATCTGGCAAAATCAACACAGGTGATGTAACCAAACATTTCTTCAACTCTTGGAAACTAGCCTCACATTCCTCAGTCCATATGAACTTGGTATCCTTTTTCAACAACACCGTCATAGGCTTTGCAATCTTTGAGAAAATTCAATGAATCTCCGGTAGTATCCTGCGAGTCCAAGAAAACTCCGGATTTCTCCAACCGTTGTTGGGGCTTCCCAATTTGTCACAGTGTCAACCTTGGTGGGATCTACTGCTATACCTTCTCCAGATATAACGTGTCCGAGAAATCCAACTTCCTTCAACCAAAACTCACATTTTCTAAACTTGGCATATAACTGATGTTCTCTGAGCTTGCCAAGTACCAAACGCAAATGCTCCTTATGCTCCTCTTCATTCTTCGAGTATACCAGGATATCATCAATGAACACCACAACGAACTTATCCAAAAACTCCATAAACACTTTGTTCATCATGTTCATAAAATATGCAGGTGCTTCAGTCAGACCAAATGACATAACGGTATACTCGTACAACCCATACCTGGTGGTAAAAGCCGTCTTAGGTATATCTTGTTCTTGAATCTTCAACTGATGGTATCCTGATCGCAGATCGATCTTGGAAAATACCTTAGCTCCTTGCAATCGATCAAACAGATCATTGATCATCGGTAGTGGGTACTTGTTCTTGATGGTTACTTCATTCAATCCTCGATAATCAACAACCATCCTTAACAATCCATCCTTCTTCTCCACTAGAAGTACTGGCGATCCCCAAGGCGAAGAACTTGGGCGAATATATCCTTTATCCAGTAACTCCTTAATCCGCTTCTTAATCTCCACCAAATCCTTTGCGGGCATCCTATATGGTCTCTTAGATATTGGCCCTGTGGCTGGCAAAAGCTCAATCAAAAACTCAATATCTTTATCCGGTGGCATGCCTGGCAACTCTTCTGGAAATACATCAGGGAAATCCTTCAATATTGGTACTTCCTCCTGCACAACTCCTGTTAGAAAATTTACTTAAGTCCTTTTTGGCACATGTCGGGATACATACTTGATCCTTCTCCCTTCTGGGGTGGTAAGCAAAATCGACTTACTGGCGCAATTGATGTTTCCTCCATACATTGACAGCCAATCCATACCCAGAATTACATCCAATCCTTGTGATTCCAAAATGATTAAATTCGAGGGAAACACATGCCTACCTATACTCAATGGCACTTGAAAACATCCTTGGCTAGCCATATACTCCGCTCCTGGTGAGCTTACTAACATAGGTGTTCTAAGAACTTTGGTGGGAAGATTATACTTATCCACAAATCCCCTCGATATGTATGAATGCGATGCACCAGTATCAAAAAGAACGAGTGCAGTAAATGACTTAACCAAAAACTTGTCGGTTACTGCATCCGGCTGCTCTTCAACCTCCTCCACGTTAACGTGGTTCACCTGTCCCCTGTTGAAAGGGTTCGGCTTCTTCCCAGAGCTTCCATTGCCATTTCCATTCTAGGATTCAGGACATTCATCGGCATAATGTCCGGTCTTCTGGCACTTAAAGCAAGTGACTTGGCTTAGGTCTCTCTTGGCTGGGGTTGATGGGTTGGTGCGATTCTGGCCGTTGCTTCCTCCATTCCCATTACCATTCTTGGTGCCATTGTGATTGTGCGAGCTACCTCCTCCATGGGTATGCTGAAAATGTCCTCCCGGTCTAGGGGTAAAACGTGGCTTCTGCTGAGCTCCTGAATTGTGCTTCCCTTGTCCATACTTCCTCTTGCGGTTCTCAATCTGCTGCTGCTTCCCTTCAATCATAAGAGCACAGTCTACCAACTCCTGGTAGTTTTTGAAGGTTGCTACCATCAACTGCATGCTCAAATCGCCATTCAGTCCTTCCAGAAACTTCTCCTGCTTAGCTGCATCCGTAGCTACGTCATCTGGGGCATAACGTGCTAACTTACTAAAGTCCTCCACATACTGACCAACTGTCCGTCCTCCTTGGCGCAAGTTGCGAAACTCCCACTTCTTCATGGCCATAGCTCCTGCTGAAACATGGGCAGTACGGAAAGCGTGCTGGAACTGGTCCCACATGACAGTGTCGACAGGGAAAGTGGCTATGAAATTCTCCCACCATGATGATGCGGGTCCTTCAAGCTGATGTGCGGCAAACTTCACCTTTTCCGCATCTATGCATCCTGCGGTGGTCAACTCCCTTGTTGTCTTGCGGAGCCAATCATTTGCTACTATCGGCTCGGTGCTACTGGAAAACACCAGCGGATTCAGCCTAAGAAAACGGGCTAAATGATCAACAGGTGGTGGTGGTGGTGGTGGGTTGTTGTTGTTGTTCCCATGATTCTGAACTAGCAACTGCATCAATATGTTCTGCTGCTGGATCAACTGAGTGAGCTCCGGTCGGAAGGTAAATCCGGGGTCATGTCTCGGAGGCATCTGAGGGTTTAGAAAAGATAAGATTTAAGAATAGAGAGGGGTCTAGAGAGAAAACACTACCCATATGCACATGAGGCAAAAGCAAACAATCCACTTCATTCAATCAATCAAACAAGGGCATACAATTGATCTAACTATCGCAAAAGTGCTCGGACTACTATATTTACATGGTGGACTACTACTACTGATGAGGTGGTCTACTAAAAATATTCTTCGATTGCAGACTCCATTATATCTGGTCCAGCTTCATCAACATAGTCATCATCGCTATCATCTGGATCCGAGTCGGTGTCGTCGATGATGATGTAGTCTTCCGGTGAATCTCCTTGGGTTCTTCATCTTCTTCTACTTTTGTAGGGCCTCCCATAAATATTCCGATCTTCATTGTTAGGTTGGCATTCTTATCCACTAGTACTTCGATTTCCTCTTCATAATCTTCATGTGTAGCCTTCAGTTCTTCCTCCAGTTCCTTGATTCTTGCCCTCGCCTTCTTCCGATCTATCATGTCGGCGCACATCTGGTTCTCCTGACATCGAATGTGCTAGTTTAACTCCTGGATAAAAGCTGCAATTGATCTATCCTTCCTGGTGCTGATCATCTCCCAGTGCTCATATCGGCGCCCACAAATCTGGTAGATAGTATCCTTGAGATCATTGCGGTAAACTTCTCCAATGCGTCCCTGGGCGATGTGAGCTGCCATGCTCTTTCCTAGATTCCAAGTTGGTGCATCAAAAGAAAACTCTATGGGCTTAGTGACTGGCATGAACGTCCTTCCTGGAACTTGAACTTGAATCATCCAGCGCTCTTCTTTAGGTAAAGTGGCGTTGTAAGTCCCGGTGAAGCTTGGTACTCCGATGTTCAGATATCTAGTGACTTCCTTCAAGTGACATCCAAAGGGTGTATCTTCATCCGGTTGCGTGAACTTGTTCCTTGCATCCGCCATCCTAAAAGAGTAGAAAAGATTAGAAGTCCGAATGAGAAGAGAGTGAGTAGTGATCTAGGTATTTTAGCTTAGTGGTCGTGTCCTACAGTCAGCGTGTGCTCTGATACCATCTTGTAGTGACCAGACCTCAAACGGTCCAATCTCTGTGCTCAGGTGTCATCCATGGATCAGTAATGCTGACACCACACAGTACTTGAAGGATTTATAATAGAGTAGCAATCACACACTTATTACATCAAGTGTCTCAAAAGAGAACTTATTACAATAAATATGGCTTAAGGCCATCTAATAACGATAACAACGGAAGGCTTGGAAGATAAGTGACTCCATCAACTCCAACGGCATCACTGAGTATAGAACCACGACCTAAAGGCACCTTAATCATCGACTGAAAAGTCTGCAACATTAATGTTGCAGTCCGAAACGGGTCAGCACATGGAATATGCTGGCAATGTAACACATAGAGAGCAATGAAAGAATAAGGCTATACTACATGCATATTTGGCTGGTGGAAAGCTCTATGGTCATAGTTTTGCGTAAAGCCAATTTTTCCCTACTGCAAAGGAATAAATTTTATTTAACTATCATGGTGGTTGTTAAACATTGAGAATGGTTGACAGCATTCTCAATCCCAATTAACCATCATCATTAAGCAAAACCCAACAAAATTAATTTTAGAGTAACATGATGAGATTCACATGATAATCCAGGTACTAGATACTCAAGATGTCCATAACCGGGGACACACCTAACCATGATTAGTTTATACACTCTGCAGAGGTTAGCGCACTTTTCCCCACAAGACTCGATCTCCTCCGTTGGGATTCTCGCACTACATGGTGTTTGAGAAACGGATGACCGAGACATAGTCTTTCAGAAGCGCTAGCACCTTACGATCGGGTAGACCGTTACACCTACTTTCCCCTACATCTGCTAGTCTACCACTGTAAGAGTTCGCACAACTTAATCAACTATGCTAGAGCCCATAATAGCTTGTGGCTGCACACGGAAGTTTCTAGCATGAATAATCTCATGATCCCTTTGAGCCTGGGTGGCGGTCCAAAAGAAAAACAGGCAATCACTGGAATACCCAGCTGCCTCAATCCACCCAGATGTGTATTTAAGTTGCCACCTTAGATAAACCATTAATTTAACAATCTGACATCTGTCATGGATACACTCACCCAATCCACGTCTACTAGCATAGCATGGCATAATAAGCAAACGTAGAAGTAACTCCGAAAGGTTTGATAATAAACAGGTAATAGGCACTACCTCAACTACTTCCCAAACCCACAATTTAATTAGATCCTAATCATGCAATGTGTGAGGATTGATCTAATGCAATACAACTGGGTAATTGGAAGTACGATCAAAGTGTTACTTGCCTTGCTGATGATCCGGGAAACCTAGAGATTCGAAGTAGCAAGTGGCGCACTCCGGGTACTCTATCGCAAACAAACAAGCATACAATAATTACTCAACTAATGCACACGTAAAACTCAAATAAGAGATCAAACCAGAAAGTTCAACTTAAGAACTCCGGTTCGCAAAAAGAATCAAATCGAATGAAGCAACGAAAGACAAACGGCAAAAGAAACAAGCTTTGTTTACTATTCTGGATCTAGGGCAATTTTTATAGTGGCAAAAACTTGTTCGAGTTGGTTAAACGGAAAGAGGGTTTTGAGACGAAACTCCAGGCGCTTGAATCGCCTGATTCCGATAAACAAGCGAAAAGTTATACTAGAACGAAAAACGGATCAGGAATCGCGATCAGAAAAATCGCGGATTTTATCCGAGAAAAAGAAAACGACGAACAAATTAACGAACGGACGTTTGTTAACTGGATCTAAACGATGAACGCGTTAGTTAAAACGAACGAGCGTGCGAACGCTTGCTAAATAAATAAACCGGAAAAACCAATCTATAAAAAACGAAACTAAAAAACCGAACAAAACCTATGGAAACCCGATCATTTTTTTGAGAAAAACCTGCGGTGGCGAGGTCTACCTCCGGCGAGCGGCGGGGCGGCGGTCCAGTGGGGTGGCGCGGGGCGGCGGGCGGCGCAGTGCGGTGGGCGGCGCGGGGCGGCGGGGCGGCTCGGCGGTCCGGCGGCGGCAGGGCGGCGCGGCGGTCCGGCGGCGGCGGCGGCAAAGGCGGCGGCGGGGCGGCTAGGGCGCCTCGGGCGGCTAGGGTTTGGGGGGGGGGTCCGGCTGGGCCTCCCCGGCTTGTAAAGCCGGCCGGGCCAAGTGTCCAGGTCGGACACGGCCTGGTAGGTCGGTTGCATTTTTTTTAAATAGTTACGCTCAGAAAAAAAACAAAAGGAACACTAATCGGATTCCAAAAATCCCGAAATAAATTTTCCTCAGCTTCTAAAATCAAGCCGCATAGGATGAACATTTATTTGGGGCCTAAATGCAGTTTTGAAAAGCGAGCATTTTTCCTAAATTCAAATAAAATAGCAAATAAAACAAAAATAAAATCTTATTTGATTTTTTTATTAAATCCTCAATATTTCTTTATTTTGGGAAAGTCATTTTATTCCCTCTCCCATTTTTTGATAATAGAAATAACTGAAGATAAAATGAATAAAATCAAATGATCCTATTTTCAAAATTTGAGAAAACCCAAATATGAAAATAACGAAATCCCCAACTCTCTCCAAGGGTCCTTGAGTTGCGTAGAATTTCTAGGATCAACCAAAATGCAATAAAATATGATATGCAATGATGATCTAATGTATAACATTCCAAATTCAAAATTTGGGATGTTACAGTTCCGTGCGCCGCCTTGCCCCGCCGCCGCGCTTCGCCTGGCCCCACGCCGGCCATCGCCCGAGCCGACCGGAGCCGCCCCACTGCCTCGCACGCACCTCGCCAAGTAGTCCAGTTGATGTTGTTGTTTCCAGCCACTTGGTTTTTTCTGCCAAGTCTTTTCCTGTTACATTAGGTTGCTATGTTGACTTGTTGCCACGAGTAAATCCTTGCATATTTTGATGAAGTTCAGTCAGGGTGTTTTGAAGATATGGTTATGATCTATCCTTTCATACCTTTGTTTGTAATTATGGTGTACTATAGCTTGTCATCACCATGCTCTCTTTTTGCTAAATAGTATCGATGTCAGTCTGTTAATAGGAAGCGCATTTTTGCCATGCGTTTTGCTACTGATGCATGCATCCTATGACCATGCTCTTGCCATGTTTAGCTTCATAATTGTGTCTTCTTACTGTTGGTTGCTTTCCTATGCCATGAAATGCCTTGTGGTGAGTTGCACAAGCTCGCGAAGTCTGAAACCTGTTCATATCACTTGCCATGTTTGCATTGATGCTACCATCTTTTCTGTGCATCTTTGGCTCAAGTTCGGTAAGGGAGTTTTGTTCATTGCCTTTAGTACTAGCAGGCCATGCCCTTGTTTGCCATGATAAGTTCCTGTAGCATGTAGTTTACTAGCTCTAAACATTGCTACCTGATGCTATTTATGCCATGTTCAGTATTTTCACTAAGTCTGTTAAACTGTTGTCATTTGCATATTGTCATGCTGTTTTAGACTTGTTCTAGTGAGTTCTAGCAGTAGCGCAGTGCTCATGATTTGTAGAGCTTCACCTATACTCCACTGCCATGTGTTTTGTTTTTATGTTGGAGTGATGTAGCATACTTTCAAGATGCATCTTAAGTGCTATGTCGCTGTTAAGCGCAGTTTTTGCTTTGTTCTTGTTTTGCTCATCATTTGCAAACCATGCGTCTGTTTTTGGCGATCTTTATATCGATTTCGACCGAAATCTCTCAATCTTTGCAGTGGCATGCTTGGTTTGCCTAGTGGATGCCATGATCACATTTTCCCTTCCGGAGTACCCATATGCATTGCACATCATATCTTGCATTCCATGCCATGTCTTGCATCATGTTGCTTGCGCATTGCACCATGATTGATTGTTGTTCCCTTGCTTGTGTTCTTTCTTTGGGTAGAGCCAGGAGATGAGTTCGTGAATGAGGATCATGTCGAGTACGTTTACGAGGAGCAAACTTTCGACAACCCTGAGAACTTTGCAGGCAAGATGATCATTACCCCCGATATCACTTCTATCTTTGATTGCTAGTTGTTCGCTCTATCGCTATGTCATGCTACCTATCACTTGTTTATCAAGCCTCCCATATTGCCATGTCAAGCCTCTAACCCACCTTCCTAGCAAACCGTTGTTTGGCTACATTACCTCTTTTGCTCGGCCCCTCTTATAGCGTTGCTAGTTGCAGGTGCAATGCAGGTTGTTCCATGTTGGAACATGGATATGTTGGGATATCACGATATCTCTTATTAAATTAATCCATCTATATACTTGAAAAGGGGTGGAAGGCTTGGCCTTTTTCTTGGTGTTTCGTTCCACTCTTGCCGCCTTAGTTTCCGTCATACCGGTGTTATGTTCCTTGAATTTTGCGTTCCTAACACGGTCGGGGTGATACTATCGCAATCTTTTCCCATTAAGAAAATGAAATTTCTTCTTTTTATTGGTGTATGTTTCATCAACTAGTGCCACTATAATGTAATCACGCTTGTTCATTATCTATGCAGACAGGGTAATCTTTTCCCATTAAAAAATGAAGTTTCTTCTATTTATTAGTGTATGTTTCATCAACTAGTGCCACTATAATGTTATCACACTTTTTCATTATCTGTGCAAACAGGGTTATTCAGATACATTTTGGTGGAACTGCACAAATGTACGGACGAAACCATCATATATGCAGAGTGTGAGGTGCCAATATCTAACATAAACATGGCTTGGAAAAGCACAAATGCTCGGATGGTTTCTCAAGTTCTTGCCGACCCACTGCAGAATAGTTTAATCTGCCGGTGTTTCGCTTGCACTTTACTTGTTTTATTAGGAGACTGCTACTTCTTGAGCTTGCATTGATTTTTCCCTTGAAGAGGAAAGGGTGATGCAGCAAAATAGAGATAAGTATTTCCCTCAGTTAAGAGGCAAAGTATCAATCCAGTAGGAGGCACAAGCAAGTCCCCGATAGATGCACCAGCACAAACTAACAAACACTTGCGCACAACGCGAAAAAGGGGTTGTCAATCTCTTCACGGTCACTAGCAATAGTGAGATATGATAGAGATAGGTATACAAGATAAGTAAAAGGTAAAAGTAAATAAATTGCAACAAGATATTTTTGGGTTTTTGGTTTTATTGATCTAAAAATAATATGGTAAAAATAGACCCGGGGCGATAGGTTTCACTAGAGGCTTCTCTCTTAAACAAAGCATATGGTGGGTGAACAAATTACTATTGAGCAATTGATAGAAAAGCGCATAGTTATGACGATATCTAAGGCAATGTTCATGAACATATGCATCACGTCCGTGACAAGTAGACCAAAACAATTCTGCATCTACTACTATTACTCCACACATCGACCGCTATCCAGCATGCATCTAGTGTATTAAGTTAACAAGAATGGAGTAATGCCTTAAGCAAGATGACATGATGTAGAGGGATAGATCCAAACAATATGGTAAAAACCCTATCTTTATATCCTTAATGGCAACAATACAATACGTGCCTCGCTACCCCTACTGTCACTGGGTGAGGACACCGCAAGATTGAACCCATCACAAATCACCTCTCCCATGGCAAGATAGATTAATCTAGTTGGCCAAACCAAATCAATAGATCAGAGAGAAATACAAAGCTATCTTAATCATGCATAAAAGAGTTCAGAGAAGACTCAAATAATATTCATAGATAATCTGATCATAAATCCATAGTTCCTCGGATCTCAACAACGCACCGCAAAAGAAGATTACATCGAATAGATCTCCAAGAACATTGAGGAGAACATTGTATTGAAGATCAAGAAGAGAGAGAACAAGCCATCTAGCTACTAGCTATGGACCCTTATGCCCATGATAAACTACTCACGCATCATCAAAGGGTAGCAAGGTTGGTGTAGAGGCCCTCCGTGATCAAATCCCCCTCCGACAGAGTGCCAGAAAAGGCCCCAAGATGGGATCTCATGAGAACAGAAGCTTGCAGCGGCAGAAAAGTATTTTTTTGGTGTGCCCTCTGGTGTACAGGGAATGTTTGGGTATTTATAGAGATGAGATCGGGGTTGGGGAGCTATGAGGGGCCCACATGCCTTGGGGGAGCCCATGGGACGCGTCGGGCTTGTGGCCCTCTTGTGGCTCCTCTGGCCTCCTCCCGAAGCTTCATGGTTGTCTTCTGGTCCAAGAAAAATCCTCAAAAAGTTTCATTCCGTTTGGACTCCGTTTCCTATTGATTTTCTATAAAATATAAAAACAAGGAAAAAACAGCAACTAGCACTGGGCACTAGGTTAATAGGTTAGTCCCCCAAAAATTATAAAATAGCATATTAATGCATATAAAACATCCAAGATGGATAATATAATAGCATGGAACAATCAAAAATTATTGATATGTTAGAGACGTATCAAGCATCCCCAAGCTTAATTCCTGCTCGTCCTAACATGTTTATCATGGCTAAAGAAAGTTATCACTACAAAATCATGTAGTATTGTCATGCTCTATCTTCATTACACAAAGTATTTATCGTGCACAACCTCGATGACAAGCCAAACAATTGTTTCATACTTTTCATGTTCTCAAGCTTTTTCAACTTTCATGCAATACATGAGCGTGAGCCATGGATATAGCACTATGGGTGGAATAGAAGGTGGTAGTAGACAAAAAGGAGAAAGAAATTCTCACAGCAAGTAGGAAAATTAATAGGCTATGGAGATGCCCATCAATTGATATGTAACATCCCAAATTTTCAATTCGGAATGTTATACATTAGAGCATCATGCATATCATATTTTATTTTGCATTTTGGTTGATCCTAGAAATTCTATGCAACTCAATGACCCACGGAGAGAGTTGGGGATTTTGTTATTTTCATATTTGAGTTCTCTCAAATTTTGAGAATAGGATCATTTGATTTTATTTATTTTATCATCAATTATTTATATTACAAAAATATGAGAGAGGGAATAAAATGACTTTCCCAAAATAAAGAAATATTGAGGATTTAATAAAAAAATCAAATAAGATTTTTTTCGGAGTTTTTCGGTGTTTTATTTGAATTTAGGAAAAATGTGCGTTTTTCAAAATTGCATTTAGGGCCCAAATAAATGTTCACCTTGTGCGGCTTGATTTTAGAAGCCCATGAAAATTTATTTCGGAATTTTTGGAGTCTGCTTAGTATTTCTTTTTATTTTTTTCTTCTGAGCGGAATAATTAAAAAAACGAACCGACTTCGGGCCGTACCCGAGCGGGACACCGCCCGGGGGCGGCCTTTAAATAGCGCCGCCCCGAGCCGCCCCAGCCCATCAGCCCCGCCTCGATCAGCGCATGTCGCCGGAGCCGCCGCCGCCGCCGACGACGATCCCGCCGCCCGAGGTTCGTCGCGCCTCGTTTTCCGTGCCGAAAAAAAGAGAGAGAAAAAAAGATTAGGCGTTCGTCGTTTTTCTTTTTCTCGGATTAAATCCGCGATTTTTCTAATCGCGATTCCTGATCTGATTTTCGTTTTAGTTTAACTTTTCGCTCGTTTATCGGAATCAGGCGATTCAAGCGCCTAGAGTTTCGTCTCGAAACCCTCTATACATTTAACCAACTTAAACAAGTTTTTTTTACTGTAAAATTTGCCCTAGATCCAGATTAGTAGAACGAAGTTGTTTTCCTTCGTAGTTTGACTTTCGTTGCTTCGTTCGATTTGATTCTTTTTGCCAACCGGAGTTCTTAAGTTGAACCTTCTGGTTAGATCTCTTATTTGAGGTTTACTTGTGCATTAGATGAGTACTTGTTGTATGCTTGTTTGTTTGTCTGCGATAGAATACCCGGAGTGTGCCGCTTGTTACTTCGAATCGTTAGGTTTCGCGGATCATTAGCAAGGCAAGTAACACTTTGATCATACCTTTTCTACTACCCAGTTTTATTGCATTGGATCAATCCTCACACATTGCATGATTAGGATCTAATTAAATGGTGGGATGGGAAGTAGATGAGATAGTACCTATTACCTGTTTATTATCAAACCTTTGGGAGTTACTTCTACATTTGCTTATTATGCCAAGCTATGCTAGTAGACGTGGATTGGGTGAGTGAAATCCATGACAGATGTGAGATTGTTAATTAATGGTTTATCTAAGGTGGCAACTTAAACACACATCTGGGTGGATTGAGGCACCTGGGTATTCCAGGACTTGCCTGTTTTCTTTTGGACCACCACCCAGGCTCAAAGGGATCATGAGACTATTCATACTAGAAACTTCCGTGTGCAGCCACAAGCTATTATGGGCTCTAGCATAGTTAACTAAGTCGTGCGAACTCTTACAGTGGTAGACTAGTAGATGTAGGGGATGTAGGTGGTACGGTCTACCCGATCGTAAGGTGCTAGCGCTTCTGAAAGACTATGTCTCGGTCATCCGTCTTCTCAAACACCATGTAGTGCGAAAAACCAAATGGAGGTGATCGAGTCTTGTGGGGAAAAGTGCGAATCATGGTTAGCCGTGTCCTCGGTTATGGACATCTTGAGTATCTAGTACTTGGATTATCATGTTAATCTCAACATGTTACTCTAAATAAATTTTGTTGGGTTATGTTTAATGATGATGCTTAATTGGGATTGAGAATGATGTCAACCATTCTCAATGTTTAACAACCACCATGATAGTAATTAAATTTTATTCCATTGAAGTAGGGAAAATTGGCTTTATGCAAAACTATAATCATAGAGCTTTCCACCAGCCAAATATGCATATAGTATAGTTGTTTCATTCCATTACTCTCTATGTGTTACCTTGCCAGCATATTCCATGTGCTGACCCATTTCGGGCTGCAACGTTAATGTTGCAGACTTTTCAGACGACGATTAAGGAGTTTTAGGTTGTGGTCCTATACTCAGTGATGCCGTTGGAGTTGATGGACTCACTTATCTTCCAAGCCTTCCGCTGTTATCGTTATTAGATGGCCTTAAGCCATATGTATTGTAATAAGTTCTCGCTTGAGACACTCGATGTAATAAGTGTGTGATTGCCACTCTGCTATAAATCCTCCGAGTACTGTGTGGTGTCAGCATTACTGATCCAGGGATGACACCGGAGCACAGAGATCAGACTGTTTGAGGTCTGGTCGCTACATGATATTGGTGCAAATGAGTAGGGATTGCCATGCAACGGATGTACTAGAGCTATAAATGTATGGAAGCTCAAGAGAAACCTAAGTGGGTGTGCATCCAACTTGCTTGTTCACAAAGACCTAGGGCAATTTGAGGAAGCCCATCATTGGAATATACAAGCCAAGTTCTATAATGAAAAATTCCCACTAGTAATATATGAAAGTGACAACATAGGAGACTCTCTATCATGAAGAACATGGTGCTACTACGAAGCATAAGCGTGGAAAGAATAGTAACATTGTCCCTTCTCTCTTTTCTCTCATTTTTTTTCTTTTTTGAGCTCTTTGGCCTTTTTTTATTTGAGCTCTTTGGCCTCTTTTATATTTTAAGTCCATAGTCTCATCCCAACTTGTGGGAGAATCATAGCCTCCATCATCCTTTCCTCACATGGGACAATGCTCTAATAATGATGATCATCACACTTTTATTTACTTACAACTCAAGAATTACAAATCGATACTAGAACAAAGATATGACTCTATATGAATGCCTCCGGCGGTGTACCAGAATGTGCAATGATCTAGCATGACATGTATAAAAAATGTTAACGGTGGCCAAGCCACAAATACTATGCCAACTACATGATCATGCAAAGAAATATGACAATGATGGTGTGTGTCATAATAAATGGAATGGTGGAAGTTGCATGGCAATATATCTCAGAATGGCTATGGAAATGCCATAATAGGTAGGTATGGTGGATGTTTTGAGAAAAGGTATAGGATGTTTTAATGCACTAGTGAAAATTGCGCCGTACTAGAGTGGCTAGCAAAGGTGGAAGGGTGACAGTGCATATAATCCATGCACTCAACATTAGTCATAAAGAAGTCACACACTTATTGCACAAAATTATTAGCCCTCGAAACAAAGTACTAATTCGCATGCTCCTAGGGGGCTAGATTGATAGGAAAAGACCATTGCCCGTCCCCAACCGCCACTCATAAGGAAGACAATCAAAAATAAATCATGCTCCAACTTCATCACATAACGTAGGACCATACATGCATGCTTCAGGAATCAAAAACCTTAACACAAGTATTTCTATCGACCCACAATTACTTCCTATCATGACTCTAATATCACTATCTTTATATCTCAAAACTAATGCGAGGAACCAAACTTCTCATATATTCAATGATCTTCATGAAAGTTTTATTATATCCCTCTTGAATACCCATCATATTAGGACTAAATTCATAACCTAAGGAAATTGCCATACTATTTATAAGACTCTCATAATAATATAAGTGAGGCATGAGAGTTCACCAATTTCTACAAAATAAAACCACCTTCGTGCTCTAAAAAGATATAAGTGAAGCACTAGAGCAACTACCTAGCTCAAAAGATACAAGTGAAGCACATAGAGTATTCTAATAAATTCATGACTAATGTGTGTCACTCTCAAAAGGTGTGTATAGCAAGGATGATTGTGGCAACTAAAAAGCAAAGACTAATATAATACAAGACGCTCCAAGTAAGGTAAAACAGAAAAAGACTTTTTTAGTGACTTGTTTATTTTAGAATGTAAATATATTGTGTTAATTAAGTGTGGGTTCCATTGCTCAGCTACGTTTTACCTCATAAGTATATTGTGTTAATTAAGTGTGGGCCAAAGTCAGCCTCCCAACCGGAGCTTACACTCCGGTGTGATCTCGGGAACGGTGGCGATGCGCCAGGAGCAAGCTGTAGAGGCGGGACAGGGAACACTGGTGCGCGTCGATCCTAAACAAACGGTTTTTAACCCCTTTCTGCGATGGCATTTGGAACCGTCGCCAAGTGAGTGTGGGCTATAGGGGGGTCCTTCCCACATGACCCGGAAACCGTCAGGGATAGGGCCCCTACAGTACTCCAACTCGTTTCTGCTCGCACTTCCATCGTAGTCGGTATTCTATGGTGCTATGTTTACGATACGCGGCCCATCACAAACGGCTCACTATTATAGAACGTGTACGTTGCACGTCCCATCACAAATGGTTCACTGTTAAGAAGATTACCTAATCGTCGTACGAGTGTCGGACAGGATTACGAAACGTCGGACCGTCGTAACATCGTCGTACACGACAACTATCGCACACGCTATTCTGTGGTGCAACGTTTATGATGCATACTTCATCATAAACAGTTCATGGTTGTGAATCGTGTACGATAAGGCAACTAACAAAAATGTTTAGTTTGCCCGCACCATTTGTGATATTGTGTGAAATCGCACACGCTTTGGAAAGGGCAACTATGTGCATGCTTGCACACATTTCCTCTCTGCGAACCGTCTCGGATTATGGTGTATATCGCAAACGTTTCTGTTTTACCAACCATGTATGCCGTAACAACCTGGAGAGCATAATTTCACCATAATTTAATTGCTGCTATTTCAAATTGTACCGGATTTGAATTTGAATTTGGATGTATGCTACAGTTTTGTTCATATCAATCAGGTTCAAACAACCAATGCATTATTCAATTCATAGGTACATATGTTCAAGAATTACCAAAGAACTAAATAAAGAATGATGAACCATAGGTGTATACTTGTACTATTAAAGACGGTAAAGAAAGAGGCGAAATATATTCTGGTTGCTGAACAAGGTGAAGCAGAATGCCCATATTGTGCCCTTCTCCATGCAGAAGGCACGCACGACTCTAGTCCAACCCCTTGTGATGGACGACTGCCCATCCTTCACGGTCTTCATGAAAACATCTAGAAAATCATCGTGTTCTGGTAGAAATACTTTAACCTTTGCATGCCCACCAATCATGTAGTTTGAGAGGTAATCTTGAGTAAACTTCTTTGGCAAGCACTGCAAAGGAAAAAGATTCAGACATTGTCATCTAACACAACTCATTATGGGCAGTAAAAAGAAGGCTGCAAAGTTCTTACTTACCATCCTGCAGTTCGATGTTGTCTTGGATAAAGTGTAAACAAATAGTTTAATTGCCATCTTTGGACCCATTTTACTAACAATCTTTATAAGCTTCCTCACTTGATGTTGGTTCATCGATATCTCATTTCCCCATATGCAGAAAGGGTCGAAGCGCGGATATTAGAAGCTAAACATCAATTGCACAGTGATGTAGTACAACACTCTTTTATAATATGTCTATATACATCCGTATGTGGTAGTCCATTTGAAATCTTTGAAAAGACAAATATTTAGGAACGGAGGGAGTATCTTAAAACATCCAATATACTCACATATTAGATGAATTAACATCTTATATTATGAGCCAAAAGGAGTTTAGTGCATTCTTACAAATTATTGGCTGATTAACTGCTGCTGTATCCAGGGGTTACAGTTAGTTTGAGGTATTTCGGGCTCCGATAGCCCTAAAGTATATCTAAACATGAGGGCTAGTTTGAGCTAGTTGCATCTATAACCCACCCAAAAAAATATTCAACCCAAGAGGTGCTAATTGGAACAAGTTCTCCTAGTGCATTTATTATCAATCTAACCCTACCATCCAAACAACTCTTTGGATGGAGTTAGTTCAGGGTTAGTAATCAGCTAGAAACTAACTCTAACCTCTAGCTAAGTTGAGTATCCAAATAGGGCTGTGTTGTTGTTGCTATTGCTACTCTTCTACGTATATCTAGACATCATTAGAACATTAATGTAACACTCTTCCTTGTTGCTGTGTAGCCTAGGATTGCATACTTAGACATTAAGTACAGTGCATGTTGCTATGTAGCCTCAGATATATTACATATGGCCCTATTTAACCTAACGATAAATGGGTTGCAGATATATTCAGTTAAAAGTCCGATTCATAGATTACTCCCTTACCAGCCGCCGGCCTATATGGTACTAGCTACCGATATCCTGAACAGTGAGCAGATATAAGCCATGGGATGAAACTAACCTCGATGGAAAACAGCAGTCGTTCCCAAAATTGTCCTGTGTAGGTACATCGAGAAGCATGTTAAGCACAACAGTTCATTTTTGCACATATAGAACATCACGTTGTGAATAACTGGAATAAACAAGGCATACTACGAACAACCAAAGATAGCATTTGAAACTGGACATATGCTAACTACAAACAACCGAACAATCAAAAAACTTTAAAAGAGGCATATGGTAGCTATAACAGGCTTAACAACAAGCAAATATATGCATTCCTATCGGTATCACTAAAACTGGATTGATGAAATGTACTGCACAGTAAATAATTGCACATATAGAGCATCACATTGTGAACAACTGAAATAAACAAGGCATACTGCAAACAACCAGATATAGCAATTAAAACTGGACATATTCTCACTACACTACAAAAGGGACTCGACAAAACAAATCATGGGTTTCCCCCTGTGAAGAGGCACGACAAAACAAATTATGGGTTTCCTCACTTGTCATTGATGGGCTTGTTCCCGTGGGAAGAGCATGGACCCTGGATGCGCTCCATGTTGTCGCAGATGGGCTCCTTCTCCTTGGAAGAGCATGGCTGTAGGGTGCCCTCCTTGATGTCGCAGACGAGCGCTTTCCTCCTGGAAGAGCATATGGGCTCTTTCCCCTTGGAAGAGCCGGAGAGGGTGCCCTCCTCGTGGTCGCCTCGATGAGGTCTGACTTGGAAGCTGTGGATCCCAAGCCAGCGTCGTATAATGTGTCCTTCAAAAATGACAAAAGGGGCTCGATGGCGATGTAGAATGGCAAATTGTTGACAACGAGTGAGAGGAGATCAGCGGCGGGGCCATGGATGAGATCGATGGTGGTTGAACCCGAGGGGTTGGGGTGGGCCACTTAACCTGTGACAAAGCCTGCCTCAGGCCGTCGCTGTCGATGACCTTGATGTCATAGCCGGCGGGCAAGACATGCCTGCATACTCTAGCCCACTGCTTGAGTGTCTGCCGCCATTAATGGTCGTCAGCTTCCTCGGCGACGTCAGGCGAAGAGACCGCTATACACCTCTTTTGGGCCAGTCGCTCCTCGAGCTCCACGAGAAGTGTAGCCGGGCTTAGGCTGCAACGCTCTGGAGTGGGGGATGGGGATGGGGATCTATGGGAAAGGGGGCGTTCGGCAGCCGTCATCTAAGAAACTCAGGGCAGCATGGGTATGTAGATCGGTGGGTAAGCTGCATGGGCAAACCAGCAGATGTTGACAATGGAGGCCTTGCGGCGGCGGCGGGGGGGACCTTGCTAGGGTTTCGAGCGAGGGAGGGTGTGTGTGCGTGTGTGTGGAGGGGGGCGCGGGGTGTTTGGGTAAATGACACGGGTACTGAAAATTTTACTACACGGGGTTGAAATGCTGGGCTATTGAAAATTTTGATGATAGTGCATCGCACACGGTTTGGAGATAACAAGCGTGTGTTATGAAACACAAAAACCCTCGAGGCGGGCAGATATTTTCACGGATGCAGGCGGGATTGGGAACAAGAAACATCGCACACGGTCCGGAGATAACAACTGTGTGTTATGAAATAGAAAAACCATCGAGGCGGGAAGATATTTTTGAGGGGGAGCCTCATGGAGCCCAATGTACTGTGCGGATGTGTGCGTGATAGGAGCACCGGCGTGGCACATGGTTAGTTTGAGTGAACTATGTCTGTTGCGTCATCCGACTTATCTAATGTTCATAAATTTGGCGAAAAATGATGCGGGAGAGGGTCAGAACACGAACACACTTGCATGTGGACCAAATTTATGTATCAAAAGGGTGGTTTGATTTTCAAATACCAAATGCAACTTCGATGTGGCACTTCTCTCGCAAAGCGCACTGTATTGCTTGCCCCCACCCCCCACCCCTCGTGTCGGCACGAAGGGAATCCTAAGCTATGAATGCATGCCCCTCCCCCCAACCGAGGTTCACCTAGCAAAGTGCGAAGTTGCTAGCAGCCCCCCTCCTCCCTCGTGTTGGCACAAAGGGAATCCTAAGCTATGAATGCATCCCACCAACCGAGGTTCATTCACCTAGGAAAGTGCAAAGTAGCTAGCATCCCCCCTTCCCCCTCCCTCGTGTCGGCACGAAGGGAATCCTAAGCTATGAATGCATGCCCCCCCCAACCGAGGTTCACCCTAGCAAAGTGCAAAGTAACTAGCAGCCCCCCTACCTCGTGTCGGCACGAAGGGAATCCTAAGCTATGAATGCATGCCCCCCCCAACCGAGGTTCACCCTAGCAAAGTGCGAAGTAGCTAGCAACCCCCCTCCCTCGTGTCGGCACGAAGGGAATCCTAGGCTATGAATGCATGCCCCCAACCGAGGTTCACCTAGCAAAGTGCGAAGTAGCTAGCAGCCCCCCTCCCTCGTGTCGGCACGAAGGGATTCCTAAGCTATGAGTGCATGGCCCCCCAACTGAGGTTCACCTAGCAAAGTGCGAAGTAGCTAGCAACCCCCTCCCTTGTGTCGTCACGAAGGGAATCCTAAGTTATGAATGCATGCCCCCCCAACCGAGGTTCACCCTAGCAAAGTGTGAAGTAGCTTGCAGCCACCCCTCCCTCGTGTCGACATGAAGGGAATCATAAGATATGAATGCATGCCCCCCCAGACCGAGGTTCACCTAGCAAAGTGCGAAGTAGCTAGCAGCCCCCTCATGTCAGCATGAAGGGAATCCTAAGCTATGAATGCATGCCCCCTCCCCCACCCCCAACCAAGATTCACCTAGCAAAGTGCGAAGTAGCTAGCAGTCCCCCACCCCCCTCGTGTCACCACGAAGGGAATCCTAAGGTATGAATGCATGCCCCCCCCCCAACAGAGGTTCACCTAGCAAAGTGCGAAGTAGCAACCCCCCCCCCCCACACACACACTTTCAGTCGGTGGGCCAGAGAGGCATATATCTCACCAAGATGGATCATAAAATGGACCAAGAATAATCCCCCTTGGTCGTACGACCTGTCTCTTGTTGTTAGTCAAAGTGATGGTCGTCCATGCGACCCCGGAGATGGGCTAGCTCGCCAATAATCATGCAAATAGCTAGTCCCCGAAGACAACCACCGCATGCATGTGGCCCAGACATATGAATGGAGAGGTGTGTTTTTGAGTAACAATGGAACAACTTTGATGTGGCACTGTGATTTCGAACTAGAAATCCCCAGACTGAGTGAGGGTTAGGTTGATGATGCATATGTATATTACACCACACTTCAAGCCAACGACGGGGATTCATGCATGCATGCATGCATAGTATATGCGCTCAAACTTAATTAGGTTTGAATCTCACCATGACCTATACTACGATAACACGAACCAAATGAAGAATCCGCCATGGTAACCTATCTTGTTGTTGGTCAGGTGATCATGGATGTCCTCGTGGGCCCACGAATATATAGGCTTGTCGCCGATAACCATGCAAGGGAGTGTACCGTTCAAAGGCAACCACTACATGCATATGTATGGAAGTGATGTGTGCATGCATGTTTGAATACACAACATTGATGTGGCGTGTGTGTCAAAAATCATACACTAGCTCCCCACACAGAGCGAGATCGGTTCATGATGTGTCATTGTACTAGCCACTTCGACTTGATGGGAGGGATTCATGCGTACACATGCATGTGTGTGTGCTCAAGATGTATCACTCATGTCATCCTAGAGCAAAAATAATAATCCCCTCCTAAGTCAAATTAACCTCTCTTGTTGTCAGGTAAAAAGTAGTGATGGACCAGGCGGGCCCACAAATGGAAAGCATCGATATCGCTGATAACTGCTTAAGTGTGTGCGAGAGGACAAGCACCACCGCTTTGCATGTGGGCCAAACATATATATGTTGAATACCCAAAATGCACAACTTTGATGTGCCACATGCCTCAAAAACTGTAAACCATGCACCCACACAGAGCGAGGTTCATATCAAGCGTACTACATATGATGGTCCCCTTCCCCCCTCTTCACCGCATACTATATGCTACTGTCGTAATATATGTACAACCCAAAAGAATCCTCATCGATGGTGAAATTAATTAACCTCTCCCGATGTAGGTCAAAGTGATGCATGCATGCATCGACGATGGCCTCGTGGGCCCACAGATGGAAGCGTCACACGTGAGTGTCCTAGCTAGGATATGCATGTGGCCCAAAAAGGTGTTGTGTGATGGTTGAATAACCAATTTCACAATTTTGATGTGGCACGTGCCTCGGAAACCAAAAAATCCCGACACTGAGTGAGGTGTACTTGTTCATGGACGCGTACGTATGGTATATATGCTAGTCCCCTCCCACCTCTTTGACGCGTACTATATACCACCGTAACACAAACAAAAAAGATTCTACCTTGCTGGTCAAATTAACCTCACTGTCGGCTGTTCGCCAAAGTGATGGATGGCAACCTCGCGGGCCCACAGAAAGCGTCACATGCGTATCGAGTGTCATGTAGGATAACCATCGACTGCATGTGGCCAAAACACTTATGTATGACAGGGATGTGTAATATTTTAAATAATGATTTCACAACCCTGATGTGGCGCCGGCCTGCCTAACAGAACGGCCAACCCACATGGTGGCTCACAACTCGTAGTGTACTGCGAGCCATCCGCCACCCCTAGACGCACACACCCACACACACACCGCGAATCTACCGCAAATATGACGCATGTTAAATTAATTATCCCGCGGTGAACATACATGTTACCAAAGGGAGGGACATTTTCATTTCAAAAAAATCATAGAGATCATTAAGACCTTTTAGTACATTGAATGATTTTCTACGGGTATAATGTGCAAAGATCAAATTTGAGCTACATGCACACGTCACAATGCATCTAAATGGATTGGAAAAACACATGTGTCTCACTGGGTGCATGTTTACTCCCCGTGCAACAAACTACAAACATTGAGAATCTTGATTTTTAAATTCTAGTACATCCAAAACTTATTTGAAGTTCATGAAACTTATCGTGTTGTCATATGGACACCAATACAAAGTGGCATTGTACTTTTTTTGGTCAAATTTGAGACCAGTTTTGATGTAATCTTTATCTAATTACAGACGGGAGATTATTAATAATTGGGAACCAATATCCAAAATGGATTATTTATTCGAACCATGAGCATTAGACCAACAATGGATACGTGCCATGCTTTGGTTAAGCAATAAAACGGTAGCATTAATTCCAAATATAAAAACAATATACGTGCTCCCGCGCGACCCGTGTGTCGTGCGAGCAGGCGTGAGTTGACGCGACACGTCCGCCTAGAAGGCAGACGGGGAGGCGTGTGTGCAGGTGTGTGAATTGACGAAGGCGTGCTCACTGTGCAGTGTCATCGGAGGCGTGCGAGTAGCTGTGTGAAACTTTGGTAGGCATGCCAGCAGTCCGGTGTGCAGGCTCACCGGGAGGCGAGCCATCGGTTTGACCGTCGCCTGCCTCTCTCCCATAACTCACACTACTCCATATTAATGGTGCGCCCGAGCGGCCGCACCCCCATCCTCGCTATGCACACACAATCCTCTCTCTCCGCTTGCATCCTCGACGCCGCTCTCAGTCCTCAAAGCCGTCAGTGTATGAGGATGCCGCTGAAGCGCCCCATCGGAGGGAGTGGCGACGCCGGGGCTGCTAAAGCACCGGAGCACGGCGTGAAGATGGATAAAGAAGTTGCCGTCACCGTCGGCGAGTTATCGCTGCACCCTGACGTCGTCGACGGCGTCGATCTACCAAAGCCAGAGGCGGAGTTCCAAACTGACTCCGACGACCACTCCGATGACCACTCCGGCAATGACTTCGACGACCACTCCGGTGACGACTCTGATGACGACGGACTGCTGGTTAGTCATCTATACCCATTTATGTGTCAAATAGATCATAGGGTTTCTATGGTTACTCCTACCTCCCCCTTTTTGGAATAGAAATCCTATGGTTATGTTCTCCCAATCCATGAAATCTGAGTAAGTTTCGTTAGATCCATGTAGTGTATTGATTGTTTGAATGGTACAGGTGATAAGTGATTAGTTGTTTCATCTGTGCAAATGATTTCTGCTAGTAATCCGACTAGGGTTAGTGTTCATGCTAATAATTCCTAGCCAGGGCTTGACAATTGATTTTTCAATGACCTACATATGTTTGTGCCATTATTTTCTTCAAGATTGGTCCATACATAGACGACTGTGCTTAAAAATCGAACCATAATCTCTGGATATGTATAAATAAATAGCCATAAATTCCTAATCCTACTTCACGGCATGTAATCATTGATTTGATGCCAAATTTGTTTTACTATTTGTATAGGTGTTGTTTGACGATGTGGACAGCGAGGATGAAGATGTCTAGAGGAGGTACAACAGGCAAATCCTGAGGGAGCTTTATGCGGGAATGCATAACAGGCGTATTAGGACCTGGAACGGCGGCTATGGATGCCCATTTTGCAACCATAACCTTCATGACGCGTATCTAAGTGTTCTGGCGCATGGAAGAGGACGGGTCGTTGGCTCCTTCAAGCAGAAGTATTCACGCCGAGTACCTGGAGAAGCTTCAGGATCGTGCCGCCCTGTGAGATGAGATGTGGGATGGATCAAACTATATATGTACGCTTGAGTATGCTTAATGTTGTTGAACTATGTACTACTTATGGTTGAACTATGCTTATGTACGTGTACGCTTATTATCTATGTTTGAGTATGTTAAGTATTTCACCAAATTTTGGTAAAAATTACAAGGGGGCACAAATAAATCATGACGGAGGTAGTACGTCAATCACCCACGGTTCCCAAAATTGGAACCGTGTGCAATGACTTGCATTTTGCCTGCAGCGTCAATCACACACGGTTCGCTCTAGCAAACCGTCGCCCCCAAAATTCTTTGTGGGACAGAAAACCCTCACCACCCAATTTTAAAAAGAAAAAAGAAAACCCTCACCATCCCCACATCACAAAAACCCTCACCCCGCCCGCCACCCCCTCGGCCCCTCCGGTATGTTCCCCATTCACACCTGCACAAGCTCCTTCGCGTCTATGCCATGGCACCGCCTATCGCAGCGGTAAACACTTAGCTCGACGCCTGCGGCCGCCGCCACGCTGCCGGCAAAGCCCACTGCATTTCGCCACTTCCGCTTGCCGCTGCCTATCGCTATCGACTTTCTCGACGCTGCTCGCGGTCGACCCAGCTCCGCTCGGTTGGGGAATATGCCGTACTGAGGGTTCTTTCTCATGGGCAACAAGGTAACTAATTTAACGAGATATTATCTCATCTCTTATCCCAGTTCATCTGCCTCCTTCAATCACCTGGCGGAAATTGCCATGAATTCATTTTTATTCGAGCTGATTTGAGGGTTTTATTTCATTCATATAATATACAGTGCGCCAACACTTCAGGACTTTGCGACCTCCGCCAGAGATTCCTTCTCACTGTACCAGATAACTTGAGGACGTGCGCGGTATGTTCAATCTCACCCTAAATCAGTTGGCATGGCCTACTTTCCTGAACATATTCTAAATATTGCTACATTTGGATAAAAGGTGCCATAGGCACCATATACGTCAAAGGGGATTTCCCCCTCTTCTTTCTATATTAGGCAAATTAATGATGTATTGTTCTTTCGATTACTCTCATATTTCCATGACATCATGTTTACCCTATTTGTTTAATTATAGATTTTTGTCCTTCGATTTCAACTGTTGTATAGTTCTTTCAATTTGGGCCCATATTTGCATGTTACCTTCTTTAACAATCCTACCATTTTCTGCAAAACATCCCTTGCTATGCAAGAGATTATGTAGTGCATAGTTTTTCCCTTTACATAGATGAAGGCTCCACGGATGTCATACTGCACACAAACCATGGATTTACAGTCGTTGCTACTGTAAGACTTGATGAACATAGTGACTCCTATTTTGGCACTGGCTTTTGGAACGAAATTGCAAAGTTTTATGTACTGAAAGCTGGCACTAAATTTGCACTGCACATAAAAGGTCCTGGTCATGAGATATATGCTAACTTCCCCGACAAAATCATCTGTCGACACATTGTTCGAAGTAAGTTTTCTTTTCAACTATCTACATGTTGACTTACCTAGCATTGTCAAATGAATTGTGTAGTATTTAAGCAACCAATTGTTATTCCCTTTTCTTACTATATTCCTACATAATAACTTCTAGTTACCAATACACTTTTCTATTGCCCTGTTTTAACTAAATATTCCCTGTACTCCCATTTCTATCAGAAAGCGCCGCTGACAAGGAGACTCCGGAGGTGGAGAACCGGGCTGCCAACAAGCGGAGGCGGGGCGAGCTAGAACCGCAAGCGACTCCAGCAGGCCTAGACTTCATCAATAGCCTCACCGATGATATGTTGAGAGTCATCATCTCCCTCCTCCCAATCAAATATGGGGCGTGGACAACCGTCCTTTCCCGGTGGTGGTGCCGCCTATGGAACTCCAGCCCTCTCAACCTCATCGACACCCACGAGCTCTGCCATGGCTATCGCAAAAGCTTGGATGCGTTCTCCAAGATCCTCGGCAGTCACCTTGGCCCAACCAAAGGCCTTAGGATGGGCAAGTTCCATTCCAACGGCAAGGACCGAGCCAAGCTTGATGACTGTTTCTGATCCCCCGCCCTAGATCAGCTCGAGGAGCTCACTTTTGATGATGGGCATATGCGGTCGCTGCCAACGTCCACACTCCGCCTCCCGCCCACGCTGCGCGTCGCCAAGTTCAGGAACTGCCATTCCCCCCCTTAATGACGCGCCCGCTCTTATTCTACCACGACTGAAGCACCTCGAGCTCATCGTTGTCTGCCTCTCAAATGATGACATGGAGCGCTTGCTCCGTGGCTGTACTGCACTCGAGTACCTTTGTCTTCAGGCGATCAATGGGTTGAGTACCTTCCACATCACCTCCATGACTCACCGGACTATTTATGTGAGTTGTTGGTGCGGCAGGAAGACATCACAAGATGTGTACCATAGTATGGTCACTGAGGACACACCTGCACTTGAGAGATTACTTATAGTTTATCAAGAAGGTCCAACAAGAATCAATGTCATTTCTGCGCCAAAATTGACAGTGATGGGCTACTCGTCTCACAAATACTCCGAACTTGTTATTGGATCCACACCTGTTCAGGTACAATAGCCACCTTCTACCTCTCCTTCTATAAATTAACATTATTTCTAATTTCGAAGATGTTTGTTAGTCTGTCATTCAGAAAATGATTCCGACAAGCTTGACTCCGAAACTGCGCATAGTGAAGGTCTTGGCACTAGAATCTATCGGCCCCAACCTGGAGCAAGCTGTTAGTTTCTTGAGATGCTTTCCGTTCTTGGAGAAGCTATATATCGAGGTGATGTTCCTTTCCTGTTAAATGTTAACCATAAGGGAGTTCAAGTTTTCTTAGGGAACTTTTCATCCACTCCAACCTCTTGTGAAGAAGGCTACATTTTTCTAGAATGTAATCAAATGCCCATGTTAATCATGTCAGATCAAAGATGGCATGTTAGTGCATTTTACAAATCCTGCAAACCAAATAGGCATGTAGTAATGTTCAAAACTGCATGTAGGCACTAACATGTTTTCTTCTTTTGCAGATAAGATTAGGCCCGGTGGTGGATAATGTGATACAATATAACAATCATGTCGAATGCCTAGATCTGCATCTCTCAGAAATTACTTTGAACTCCTACCGAGGGACCTTACCGAAGATTATATTCACCAGGTTCTTTGTTCTCAGAGTAAGGGTGCTAAAGGAAATGAGGTTTGCCCTACATCTATTTCGCAAAAATGATTGGTTTGTTGATCAGTGCCGGCGCCTGCGGCAGAATGGAGTAGGCTCCAAAAATGCTGAATTTCATTCTGGAACTTCAGATGACAGAGTAATCAGAAGTCATTGTGTCAACCCCATACATGACTTCTCAGTGGCTGACCCATTTGCAAAAATTGTGAGGTTTCGAAACCAGACTTAGAAGTGGTGATATTAGTTTGAACCTCTCTGATATCCATGTTCAGCGGATCAGCGCGAGCGTTTGCAGCTGATGAGCTGAATTTCATTTCTAATATCAGTTTGAACCTTGTAATCTTCGAATTTGAGCCATATAACTCTGGAATTTGAACCTTGTAACATTTCGAGCTTTTGTGGTACAATCATTGAAATGGCATCGTATGAGACTTGTATATTGCTAACACTATTTTGACCTTAATATGCAATGGTCTTAGATTTTAGTAACCATTCTCGAAGCAGTTTACCTTGTCGATCTCACAACACATGATCTGTATAGCTAACTCGACTGCGATCTTCGACATTGTTGCACACAGTTGGTTTCTTCCACCGCACTCGAGAGTGCAGAATTACTTACCGCACTCGAGTTTCCATCATCACCCTTCTGTGTAACTTTGACCTCATCACCCACGGGTAAACTTATGATCAAAGTCATTCCACACACTTCGTTTTTACAAAGCTTTTTGCCAATAAACGCCCACGATTTGTCCCTCTTGTACCCGGTGCGTGGCCAAACAAGCCGGGCGGGAAGCTTGCATGGTAAACAACATGGTAGCGTGGGAACAGGCTCACCGATGATTCATTTGGTGCCTCTTCGAGCCCACGCATGCGGGGCGGTGTTGTCAAGTGTGCATTGGAATCCTCCGCTATGAATGCCATGACAAGACGTGACGATTACAGGCCAGCCGGCCCCCATTTATTACAGTGTCCATTTAACCATTGTGTCTCTTCAACCTTTCAATGGCGCTCCACCATTGCAAGAAGCACACCCACCACGAGAAATTCTTAGAGGGTATCCTGCGCGGCTCCAATGGCGCTCCGAGCGGCTGCCGACGACGAGCAGCAGTTCACCATGCGTGCCGTGGTGGACACCCACAGAAGGTTCATGGACCTCTCGGTGGTGTACACCAAGGACCCGATCTGGGTAGAGCACTCCATCAACATCATGGAGTTGTTGCTTGCCACGGAGAAGTACAAGGTGGTCGGGTTCGACATTGAGTACACCCACGCTCGTGTTGGGTCTCGTCCCAAGGTCGTCGTCGCCCAGATGTGCGTGCGCCACCATGTCCTCGTCTAGCACTACTGCCTGGCCAAAAGGCCTTACGAGCATTTCACCAGGTTTATCAACAACCCCCACTACATGTTTGCTACGGTGGACATCACCAACGATGTAAAGGTGCTCGAGAATTCGGGCATCGCCTGCAAGAATCTTGTCGACATCCAGGGCCAATACAAGATCTGGGGCAGCAAGGAGCGTGAGAAGGACTCACTGGTTCATCTCCTGAGGCCATCATCGACCCCTACTACAGAGACATGAAGGATTCATGCAACAAGGACAAGCGTGCCTGGCACTCGGCCTGGATGGAGAAACTCGACAAAGCCCATGTCGTGTACACGGCCAAGGAGGCGTACATGAGCTACGACATGTACATGCGGATCGTTGACATGAGGAAGTGCCTCCTTCCCCAAAATGGCCAGGGATCCAGCAGGAAGCAGAGCAATGGTAAGCGCCGTCGCAACAATGAGTAGATGATTAGATCCTCGTTTCTCCTACTTTAGTATGCATGTAATTGCTTTCTTTGGTGTGTAGAAATGTTATGTGTGTAGTCACTTGTGTAATTATATGCTTAATTTGGTTATGCAGTGTTGTCTTTTTAAGTATATATGTTGATGCTCTGTAGACAGAGCATAGATGTTGTGCAGACACAGAAAATCACATCACACACAGACTAAACAATGTAACCCATCGGTGATGTTTTCATCAATCACTCACAATTGTATATCAGCAATCGTTTGCTCACAACACACATGGCTTGTTCGCAGTAATCGTCTGTGTTGTTATCGGTCTTCGCAGACGTTTCTAATTACACACATGTTTGCCTCATATCACACACATCTTGTTCATTCGAAATCGTTTCTGTTCTCATGTCTCAACGCAAACAGTTCATCCGAGTGAACCGCATGCCGTATATCGCACACACCTTTGATCTGGATGACCGTTTCTTTTGTGTTGCCTAATCACAAACAATTCATCCGAGTGAACCGTATGATGTACATCGCACACACCTTCATCTGGCTGCCTGTTTCTTTTGCTCCTCCTCATCACAAATAGTTAATTGAGCTGAACCGTAGGCCCTGCATTGCACACGCAATGAAAATCTGACCCGTGTTTGATGCATCCTCCATCGCAAATGTTTTGCACCTTTTTTGACAGGATTTTTACACCACTGTTTGCGATTATGGAATCACACACAGTTTCATCGAAGGGTCTCTGATCATAGTGTCGCATTAGCAGCATCCTACAGTAGTGGAAGGCATGCGCACATGCGCATAAGGTTGCTCATGGGAGCCTCTGGAGCAGCCACACGACAAAACATGTCCAAGGAAGCACGGAATGTCCATGCCCGACAACCATGGCGGCGGACGACGCAAACCTCATGGGGACAACACCAAAAGCTAGGAATTGAGCATTTGTGGTCAGGGGAAAGGAAGAGGGGATCACCATGGGAATGTAGGTGCAGTCGCTGGGTTCTACAGATCACGAGAGACTGTAAGTCGGGGCTGGCGAGCAGCGAAATGAGTTGGAGAAGATGGACTTGACTACATGATCTACGTCTGTATACAGTCAATATCTTTGGTGGAGAAGGTCAGGGCACCTCATTGGAGCTCCAAGACACGTCTGTTCTTCGAGGGAAGGACAGTCGCCATGTGCATGAAGTCGTTGCATCGTCGGAGTTGTTTTGGACGCGACGGTGCCAGAGGATGAAGGGTGAGGGGAAAAGGAAGGGAGGGGGATGGTGAAAGAGGGAGGCGACGCTTGGGGAGCCAGCGGCGGCAGAGGCGCGGATCGACGGATCAGGGTTCACCAGAGCGGAGAGAGTGGCCGGCTGGTCGTGAGGTAGGAGAGAGAGAGAGTTTTCCCTTTTCTTTTTTTTGTTCTTTCCTTTTTCTACTTCAGTCCCACATGTAAGTCTGTGAGAGGAGAGAGGGTGAAAGAAAGATTCTTTTTCATTTATTTTTTTAGAGTGGGTCCCACCCATAAGTGACACATGGAGTTAGGAGCAAAATGTCCAGCAAGCGTCCACATAGCGGCGAAAGTCCTTTGACTGGACGGTAACGGCACATAAGGGCATTTCTATAAGTGCTCCTAACGGCAAAGGGGCAAATTTGAGCGTGCTTTGAAATTAGGGGTAAATTTGAGTAGTGGGTTCGAGTTAAGGGCACAAATGTAAAAGTCCCTTCTGGCTTTCTTCTTACATTTTTCTTGAAGATAGTATTCTGTTGGACAATGTTCTTTCGTTGAACTTGTGAAAATTCTTCTGCACCACATTGGTGCTAGAAGAACCCTTTGCCCCTTTCACGTGTGAGTCCTTCGGTCTCAAGTTCTGCTCAACACTTAGATGACCGATGACATCCTCAACAGAGAAATCACGTCTCAAGTGCTTGAGAGAAGTAGCAAAATTCCTTCATCCAGAAGAGAATTTTGCAATAATGCAACCCACGACAAACTTGTCCGACAACTCACACTTCAGGAGCTCCAGCTCCTTAGCGATGCACTGGAGCACATGAGCTTGGTCCAATACAAAACGGTTATCAGCCATCCTGTAATCATGGAACTGCTCCATGGCATACAATTCGCTTCCAGCATTGGTTGCACCGAACTAAACTTTGAGCACATCCCACAAGTTTTTGGCAATCCGCATATGAATATATGTGTCAACCAACTTGTCTCCAATCACACTCAGAACTGCTCCGACAAAGATGGTGGTTGCCTTCCTAAATGCCTTCTCCTGTTCAGGAGCAACCATTTCCATGGGAGACACACCACCAACCCAGAACACGTTCATCATAGTGAGCCACAAGGTGGTCCTTGTCTGCCAACCCTTAATGTGTCCCGTTAAACTTTTGTGGTTTCAGCGAAGCCTTGAAGAAGTTCCTAACATAAGGTTTTTGGATTGTTGAAAATATTACGAGAAAACAGGGGATGAACGAATTGATGACCCGCAAGTATAGGGGATCTATCGTAGTCCTTTCGATAAGTAAGAGTGTCGAACCCAACGAGGAGCAGAAGGAAATGATAAGCGGTTTCCAGCAAGGTATTCTCTGTAAGTACTGAAATAAGTGGTAACAGATAGTTTTGTGATAGGACAATTTGTAACGAGCAACAAGTAACAAAAGTAAATAAAGTGCAGCAAGGTGGCCCAATCCTTTTGTAGCAAAGGACAAGCCTGGACAAACTCTTATATGATGTAAAGTGCTCCTGAGGACACATGGGAATATCGTCAAGCTAGTTTTCATCACGCTCATATGATTCACGTTCGGTACTTTGATAATTTGGTATGTGGGTGGACCGGTGCTTCGGTGCTGCCCTTACTTGGACAAGCATCCCACTTATGATTAACCTCTATTGCAAGCATCCGCAACTACAAAAAAGTATTAAGGTAAACCTAACCATAGCATGAAACATATGGATCCAAATCAGCCCCTTACGAAGCAACGCATAAACTAGGGTTTAAGCTTCTGTCACTCTAGCAACCCATCACCTACTTATTTCTCCCCAATGCCTTCCTCTAGGCCCAAACAATGGTGAAGTGTCATGTAGTCGATGTTCACATAACACCACTAGAGGAGAGACAACATACATCTCATCAAAATATCGAACGAATACCAAATTCACATGACTACTAATAGCAAGACTTCTCCCATGTCCTCGGGAACAAAAGTAACTACTCACAAAGCATAAACATGTTCATAATCAGAGGGGTATTAATATGCATATAGGATCTGAACATATGATCTTCCACCAATTAAACCAACTAGCATCAACTACAAGGAGTAATTAACACTACTAGCAACATACTAGCACCAATCCCGGACTTGGAGACAAGAATTGGATACAAGAGATGAACTAGGGTTTTGAGATGAGATGGTGCTGATGAAGATGTTGATGGAGATTGCCCTCTCCCGATGAGAGGAGCGTTGGTGATGACGATGGCGATGATTTCCCCCTCCGGGAGGGAATTTCCCCAGCGGAACAGCTCCGCTAGAGCCCTAGATTGGTTCCACCAAGGTTCTGCCTCGTGGCGCTGGAGTTGCCTCCGAGAAGATGGCTTATCATTGTTTCCCATCGAGATACTCCATATTGCATAAGATGGCCACCGGAGGGCCACCAGGGGGCCCACGAGGTAGGGGGCGCGCCCAGGGGGGTAGGACGCGCCCCCACCCTCGTGGGCAGGGTGTGGCCCCCCTGGTGAGTTTCTTCCGTTGAGTATTTTTTATATATTTGGAAAACATCATCCGTTAAGTTTCAGGACTTTTGGAGTTGTGCAGAATAGGTCTCTAATATTTGCTCCTTTTCCAGCCCAGAATCCCAGCTGCCGGCATTCTCCCTCTTTATGTGAACCTTGTAAAATAAGAGAGAATAGGCATAAGTATTGTGACATAATGTGTAATAACAGCCCATAATGCAATAAATATTGACATAAAAGCATGATGCAAAATGGACGTATCAACTCCCACAAGCTTAGACCTCGCTTGTCCTCAAGCGAAAAGCCGAAATCGAAAAATATGTCCACATGTTTAGAGATAGAGGTGTCGATAAAAATAAAATACGGACATGAGGGCATCATGATCATTCTTAGAACAACAACTTATATAATTCTTGTCATATAATCTCTTATGCTAGAGTAATAATTCAATCACAATGTCAAGTATGAATCGTAAACTTCATTGAAAACTAACAAACTACAATCTCAGTCATTGAAGCAATTGCAATTTATCATAACATAGGAAAGAGTCAATGTATAAGAGCTTTTCAGCAAGTCCACATACTCAACTATCATATAATCTTTCACAATTGTTGACACTCACACAATACTTATGGGTATGGAGTTTTAACTGGACACAGAGAAAGATAGGGGCTTATAGCTTTGCCTCCCAACGTTTTACCTCAAGGGTAATGTCAATAGTAATAGTTCATGAAAGCTCACATCCAATTAGCCATATATACAAGGATCTTTTCAACATATTGTGCTTGCCAAAGGATAAAATGTAAAAAGGAAGGGTGAAGATCACCACGACTCTTATGCAATGTAGGAGATAAAAGTAAAATATAGGCCCTTCGCAGAGGGAAGTAGACGTTGTCATGCGCTTTTATGGTTGGATGCACAAAATCTTAATGCGAAAGGACGACACTTTATATTGACACTTGTGATATAGACCTTTATTATGCAGTCTATCGCTTTTATTACTTCCATATCACACGATCGTATAAAGCTTATTTTCTTACACACTAATAAGTCATACATATTTAGAAAGCAATTTTTATTGCTTGCACCGATGACAACTTACTTAGAGGATCTTACTCAATCCATAGGTAGGTATAGTGGACTCTCATGGCAAAACTGGTTTAAGGGTATTTAGAAACACAAATAGTATATCTACTTAGTGCGATGAATTTGGCTAGCATGAGGGGGAAAGGCAAGCTCAACATGTTGGATGATCCAAGACAATATAATTCATCTCAGATGTAAGAAAACATAAACCATTATGTTGTCTTCCTTGTCCAATGTCAACTCTTTAGCATGTCATATTTTAATGAGTGCTCACAATCATAAAAGATGTCCAAGATAGTATATCTATATGTGAAGACCTCTCTTTCTTTATTACTTCCTATTAATTGCAACGATGACCTAAACTGTATTTGTCAACTCTCAACAACTTTTATTCATCATACTCTTTCTATGTGAGCTCATTACTCTCCATAAGACTCACATGATCTCTTTGTTTCTTTTTATTTCTTTCTCTTTTTCTTTTATTCACTTAGGATCATGGCAAAATAATCAAGCCCTTGACTCAACACTAATCTTTATTATATAGCTCATGGACTCGATTACAGAGGAAGATAATAAAGCAAAACTCACAACTAGATCATACTAAGAACTTTTATTCTATTAGATCAAGATATTACCAAAAGGATCGAACTAAGAAAAACGGTAAAGATAAAAGTGATGGTGATACGATACCGGGGCACTCCCCCAAGCTTGGAAGTTGCCAAGTGGAGTGCCCATACCAGATACTCAATTCTTCTTTGTTGGTGGAGACGGTGGTGATTTTGTTGATGGCGCAGGCTTGTCGTCCTTCTTCCAAGGCATAGGCTCACCATCATAGAAAGAAAACCGAGTCTCCGGGATCCTCAAATCTGTAGCCAAACTCATTCTTTTGAATCTATATTCATACTCACAGTTTTGGTTTTGCAGGTCATAGATTTGAGCCTGAAGGTGCTCAATTTTCTCGTGAAGCTTGAAGAGGGTCTCCCCGATGTTGTCGGCATCCAGCTTGTGTTTGTTGGTGAATTCTGCGATCATCATGTGGTTGGAGTTGAGTCCACACTCCACCATCCCTTGACACTTGAAAACTTGTTGCTCCATTGCTTCGAGCCTCGTCTCCATGCTTCCGGTCCCCTTCGGTCCCTCAGCATCACGGATGTGCGGCAACCCATCACACATCTCAATGGTTTGAGGGTGTCGCTGCACCTCCGTGAGGTAAGGGTTGATGACCTTCTCAAAGAACTTGTCCTTGGGAGCACTTGGAGATGCCATGATAATCTAGATCTGTCAAAAAAATAGCTCGAAACAAAGATAGGAGATTTTTGCGTGATACGGGAGTCAAAACCCCCGAGACATTATATAATGAATTTTTACCAACCAAAATACGTGTTGTGTATGAAAACGGAGTCCGGAGAGCACACGAGGTGCCCACGAGGTAGGGGGCATGCCCTTCACCCTCGTGGAGCCCTCGTGTCCTTCCCGGACTGCTGCTTATTTTTCTATTTTTCTAAATATTCCAAAACGGAGAAATATTTCCTTAAAAACTGTTTTGGAGTCGGTTTACTTACCGTACCAAATACCTATTCCTTTTCGGAGTTTGAAACATTCTGGAAAGTGTCCCTTATGTATTCCTCCGGGGTTACGATTTCAATAACATTGGTTTCAACATTTATGGGATTACCTGAGATATAATGTTTGATTCTTTGACCGTTCACCATCTTCGGATTTGTGCCTTCGAAGTTGTTGATTTTTATGGCACCGGAACGATAGACCTCCTCGATAACGTAAGGACCTTCCCATTTAGAGAGAAGTTTTCCTGCAAAAAATCTTAAGAGAGAGTTGAATAGAAATACATAATCACCTACATTAAACTCACGCTTTTGTATCCTTTTGTCATGCCATCTTTTAACTTTTTGTTTAAACAACTTGGCATTTTCGTAGGCTTGGGTTCTCCATTCATCAAGTGAGCTAATATCAAATAACCTCTTCTCACCAGCAAGTTTAAAATCATAATTAAGTTCTTTAATAGCCCAATAAGCCTTGTGTTCTAGTTTGAGAGGTAAGTGACATGCTTTTCCATAGACCATTTTATACGGAGACATACCCATAGGATTTTTATATGCAGTTCTATAGGCCCATAATGCATCATCTAGTTTCTTGGATCAATTCTTTCTAGACCTATTAATAGTCTTTTGCAAAATTAATTTGAGTTCTCTATTACTCAATTCTACTTGACCACTAGACTGAGGATGATAAGGAGATGCAATTCTATGATTAACATCATATTTAGCAAGCATTTTACGGAAAGCACCATGAATAAAATGTGAACCACCATCAGTCATTAAATATCTAGGGACTCCAAATCTTGGAAAAATAACTTCTTTAAGCATTTTAATAGAAGTGTTATGATCAGCACTACTAGTTGGAATAGCTTCTACCCACTTAGTAATGTAATCAACAACAACTAAAATATGTGTATAACCATTAGAGGAAGGAAAAGGTCTCATATAGTCAAATCCCCAAACATCAAATGGTTCTATAACAAGTGAATAGTTCATAGGCATTTCTTGACGTCTACTAATATTACCAATTCTTTGACTTTCATCACAAGATAAGACAAACTTACGGGCATCCTTGAAGAGAGTAGGCCAATAAAAACCAGATTGCAGTACCTTATGTGCAGTTCTATCTCCAGCATGGTTTCCTCCATAAGCTTCGGAGTGACACTTGCGTAGGATCTGTTCCTGTTCATGCTCAGGTACACAACGTCTAATAACACCATCCACTCCTTTATAAAGATGTGGGTCATCCCAGAAGTAATGCCTCAAATCATAGAAGAACTTTTTCTTTTGCTGGTATGTGAAACTAGGCGGTATAAACTTAGCAACAATGTAATTAGCATAATCAGCATACCATGGAGCAGTATGAGAAGCATTTATGACATTTAATTGCTCATCGGGAAAACTATCATCAATAGGTAGTGGGTCATCAAGTACATTTTCTAACCTAGACAAGTTGTCTGCAACGGGGTTCTCAACTCCCTTTCTATCAACAATATGCAAATCAAATTCTTGTAGCAAGAGAACCCATCTAATAAGTCTAGGTTTAGCATCTTTCTTTTCCATAAGATATTTAATAGCAGCATGATCAGTGTGAATAGTTACTTTAGAATCAACAATATAAGGTCTAAACTTATCACAAGCAAATACAACTGTTAAGAATTCCTTTTCAGTAGTAGCATAATTTCTTTGAGCATTGTCAAGGGTTTTACTAGCATATTGAATAACATTTAGTTTCTTATCAACTCTTTGTCCTAGAACAGAACCTACAGCATAATCACTAGCATCACACATAATTTCAAAGGGTAAATTCCAATCAGGTGGCTGAACAATAGGTGCAGAGATCAATGTTTTCTTTAGTATTTAAAATGCTTCTACGCAATCATCATCAAAGATAAATGGTATATATTTTTGTAATAAATTAGTCAGAGGGTGAGAGATTTTTGAGAAGTCCTTAATGAACCTCCTATAAAAACTGGCATGACTAAGGAAACTTCTTATACCTTTGATGTCCTTGGGACATGACATCTTTTCAATAGCATCAACCTTGGCTTTATCAACTTCAATACCTCTTTCAGAAACTTTATGCCCCAAGACAATACCTTCATTAACCATAAAGTGACACTTTTCCCAATTCAAGACAAGATTAGTTTCTTCACATCTCTGCAAAACTCGATCAAGGTTGCTCAAGCAATCATCAAAAGAAGATCCATAGATGGAAAAGTCGTCCATGAAAACCTCACAAATCTTTTCACAAAAGCGAGAGAATATAGCCATCATGCATCTTTGAAAGGTAGCAGGTGCCAAAAGGCATACGTCTATAAGCAAAAGTACCAAAAGGGCATGTAAATGTAGTCTTAGATTGATCTTTGGCTGACACGGGTATTTGAGAGAAACCAGAATAACCATCCAGAAAGCAAAAATGTGTATGTTTGGACAATCTTTCTAGCATTTGATTGATAAAAGGTAAGGGGTAATGATCTTTTTAGTAGCCTTATTTAATTTGCGGATATCAATTACCATCCTATAACCTGTAATAATTCTTTGAGGAATCAATTCATCTTTATCATTAGGAACAACGGTAATACCTCCCTTCTTAGGGACACAATGGACAGGGCTCACCCACTGACTATCAGCAACAGGATAAATTATACTTGCCTCAAGGAGCTTTAGTATCTCCTTTCTTACCACTTCTTTCATTTTAGGATTTAGCCGGCGTTGGTGATCACGAACTGGTTTAGCATCTTCTTCCAAATTAATGTTATGTTGACATAGAGTGGGACTAATGCCCTTAAGATCATCAAGAGTATACCCAATAGCAACGCGGTGCTTCTTCAGAGTTTTCAATAATCCCTCTTCCTCATGCTCTGAAAGGTTAGCACTAATAATAACAGGATATATCTTTTTCTCATCAAGATAAGCATATTTAAGAGTATCAGGTAACAGTTTAAGCTCAAACACGGGATCACCCTTGGGTGGAGGAGGATCCCCTAGGATTTCAACAGGTAAATTATTTTTCAGAATAGGTTCCTGTTTAAAGAATACTTCATCTAATTCCCTTCTTTCATTCATAAACATATCATTTTCATGGTCTAGCAAATAATGTTCTAAAGGATCACTAGGAGGTACGGCAATAGAAGCAAGACCAATAATTTCATCCTTAGTAGGTAATTCTTCTTCACGGTGTTGTCTACTAAATTTAGAAAAATTAAATTCATGAGTCATATCATCTAAACTGATAGTAACAACATCCCTATTGCAATCTATGGTAGCATTAACAGTATTTAAGAAGGGTCTACCAAATATAATGAGACAAAAGCTATCTTGTGGGGAACCAAGAACAAGAAAATCAGCAGGATAATTAGTTTTCTCACACAAGACTTCAACATCTCTAACAATTCCCATTGGTGAAATAATATCTCTATTGGCAAGTTTAATTGTGACATCAATATCTTCTATTTCAGCAGGTGCAATCTCATGCGTAATTTCTTGGTATAAGGAATAAGGTATTGCACTAGCACTAGCACCCATATCACATAATCCATGATAACAATGATCTCCTATTTTAACAGAAATAACAGGCATGCCTACCACAGGTCTAGGTTTATCTTTATCACTGGGTTTAGCAATTCTAGCAGTTTCATTACAGAAATAAATAGCATGCCCATCAATATTATCAGACAAGAGATCTTTAACAATAGCAATACTGGGTTCAACCTTAACTTGCTTAGGAGGTGTATATGTTTTAATATTGCTTTTATGAACTACAGTTGAAGCTTTAGCATGATCCTTTATCCTAACAGGAAAAGGTGGTTTCTCAACATAAGAAGTAGGAACAATAGGATCATTATAAGTGATAGTCTTTTCTTCAAATTTAATAGGTGCAGCTACTTTTACTTCTATGGGAGGATGATATTTAAAACACTTCTCCTTGGGAGATCAACATAAGTAGCAAAAGATTCACAGAAAGAAGCTACTATCTCAGAGTCAAGTCCATATTTAGTGCTAAATTTACGAAAAATATCGGTATCCATAAAAGATTTAACACAATCAAAACTAGGTGTCATACCTGACTCCTTACCATTGTCGAGGTCCCAATCTTCAGAGTTGCGTTTAATTCTTTCCAATAAATTCCATTTGAATTCAATGGTCTTCATCATAAAAGAGCCAGCACAAGAAGTATCAAGCATGGTGCGATTGTTATCAGAAAGCCGAGCATAAAATTTTTGAATAATCATTTCTCTTCGGAGCTTATGATTGGGGCATGAATATAACATTGATTTAAGCCTCCCCCAAGCTTGAGCTATGCTTTCTCCTTCGCGAGGCCAAAAATCATATATATAATTGCGATCACGATGAACAAGATGCATAGGATAAAACTTCTGATGAAATTCCAATTTCAATCATTTGTAATTCCAAGACCTCATATCATCACATAGCCTATACCATGTCGATGCATCTCCCCTCAAAGATAAAGGGAAGACCTTCTTCTTAACAACATATCCGGGTACACCTACAAGCTTAAATAATCCACAAACTTCATCCACATATATCAGATGTTCATCAAGATGTTTTGTTCCATCTCCTAAAAAAGGATTAGCTAGCAGTTTTTCTATCATACCCGCAGAAACTTCAAAGCAAGCATTGTCATTTTCATATTCATTTTCAGTAGGTTGAGTAGGTTGAGGAGCAACTCTTTGCTCTACTGGTCGGGGTGAAGATACCCCGAACAAGCCCCTCAGAGGATTACTTTCCATAGTAACAAGTGACAGTAAATTTCAGCACACTATATAAATTTTTCCTTACCAAATTCCACCTAACAAAGACGCTTCACTCCCCGGCAACGGCGCCAGAAAAGAGTCTTGATGACCCACAAGTATAGGGGATCTATCGTAGTCCTTTCGATAAGTAAGAGTGTCGAACCCAACGAGGAGCAGAAGGAAATGATAAGCGGTTTCCAGCAAGGTATTCTCTGTAAGTACTGAAATAAGTGGTAACAGATAGTTTTGTGATAGGATAATTTGTAACGAGCAACAAGTAACAAAAGTAAATAAAGTGCAGCAAGGTGGCCCAATCCTTTTGTAGAAAATGACAAGCCTGGACAAACTCTTATATGATGTAAAGCGCTCCCGAGGACACATGGAAATATCATCAAGCTAGTTTTCATCACGCTCATATGATTCGCGTTCGATACTTTGATAATTTGGTATGTGGGTGGACCGGTGCTTGGGTGCTGCCCTTACTTGGACAAGCATCCCACTTATGATTAACCTCTATTGCAAGTATCCGCAACTACAAAAAAGTATTAAGGTAAACCTAACCATAGCATGAAACATATGGATCCAAATCAGCCCCTTACGAAGCAACGCATAAACTAGGGTTTAAGCTTCTGTCACTCTAGCAACCCATCATCTACTTATTACTCCCCAATGCCTTCCTCTAGGCCCAAACAATGGTGAAGTGTCATGTAGTCGACGTTCACATAACACCACTAGAGGAGAGACGACATACATCTCATCAAAATATCGAACGAATACCAAATTCACATGACTACTAATAGCAAGACTTCTCCCATGTCCTCAGGAACAAAAGTAACTACTCACAAAGCATAAACATGTTCATAATCATAGGTGTATTAATATGCATATAGGATCTGAACATATGATCTTCCACCAATTAAACCAACTAGCATCAACTACAAGGAGTAATTAACACTACTAGCAACCTACTAGCACCAATCCCGGAATTGGAGACAAGAATTGGATACAAGAGATGAACTAGGGTTTTGAGATGAGATGGTGCTGATGAAGATGTTGATGGAGATTGCCCTCTCCCGATGAGAGGAGCGTTGGTGATGATGATATCGATGATTTCCCCCTCCGGGAGGGAAGTTTCCCCGGTAGAACAGCTCCGCCAGAGCCCTAGATTGGTTCCACTAAGGTTCCGCCTCGTGGCGGCGGAGTTGCGTCCGCGAAGATTGCTTATCATTTTTTCTCCATCGAAACACTCCATATAGCAGAAGATGGCCATGGAGGGCCACCAGGGGGCCCACGAGGTAGGGGGCGCGCCCAGGGGGGTAGGGCGCGCCCCCACCCTCGTGGGCAGGGTGTGGCCCCCCTGGTGAGTTTCTTCCGCTGAGTATTTTTTATATATTTGGAAAACATCATCCGTGAAGCTTCAGGACTTTTGGAGTTGTGCAGAATAGGTCTCTAATATTTGCTCCTTTTCCAGTCCCGAATCCCACCTACCGGCATTCTCCCTCTTTATGTGAACCTTGTAAAATAAGATAGAATAGGCATAAGTATTGTGACACAATGTGTAATAACAGCCCATAATGCAATAAATATTGATATAAAAGCATGATGCAAAATGGACGTATCATGAATCATAGCATCTGCTTGCCCAGGCCAACGCGTTGCATCGAGGCGAGGCGACGGCTAGGCGACGGAGGAGGAGGAGCGTGCATGTCTTCCCAAGCTCCCAATGGCATGTGGTACAATAGCCCTTATAAAGAAGTCTCGCTCTTCTTAGTGTACCAGTATGGTACTAAACTTCTCACCACTTGTCATGCATCTAAATAGGCCTTAGAGATTAATTAAGGATTATTATCTTATAGGGACCAAAGTTCATCTATAATCCAACACTTTACAGAGCTCTAAACCTACCCCATTGCGTATATATAGAAGTACATGATCATCTTGAAGTATAAGCTAAAGTGGAATAAATCCTACGCTATCCTATGTTTTCTAAATAAACATTATACTCAACAAGATTAACCAGGGATTATTGTATTATATGGGCCAAAGCCCATCTATAATGCAACACTTTACAAAGCTCTACACCTACCCCATTGCGTCGAGACACAAGCTTAGAACTTGCTACACATAATTAAATAATCTTTTTTTAAATGGAGGAGGACCCCAAGCCTCTGCATCTGGATGATATATGCAACCACTTTATTAATTATTCACACAAGATCTTACAAAGTCATACAACAGTAAGACTAAAGCCACCGTCTAGGCAACATTTGTCGCTATTCCTATCTAGTTGATGTAGGGATGTTGATAGTTTGGGCCTAATACCAAACAGACCTCGCAGCCAAACCTAACATCTAAGACCTGAGATCCCAACCCGGACGCCTGCCGGGTATGGGGCACCCACCAGTCCGGCGTACTCCTCAACCAGGACGCCTGCCGGGTATGAGGCCGCCGCAGCCACCTGCCACCAATCCATCGTCAGTGTTGCACTGTTGCATCTATCTTGCCCGATCTAGCTGCCGTCGACGCCACCACGACGCCAGACAACTCCACCATCCTACGCTCGTCCATCATCACATACCCACCGGTGAGACCCCGCTGCTCCATGCCGCTGAGACCCGCCGTTGTCGACATGCCAGATGCCACGCCACTCCTCCGACGCGAAACACCACCTGCTGCCTCTGGTCCCATCCCCTCCGCCTGCAGTTCCTTAAACCGAGGACCCAAACGCCCCAGGCGGCGCCTCCAAGAAGGGTACGACACAACAGTGCCGCCGCCCAATCTAAGGAGATTTAGGGTTTTCACCCGGGCATGGGGTCGGGTGGAGGGCAGGGACCTCGACGGCGCCTGCAAGTAGGAGAACGACGACCCTGGTTGTCGCCACCGTCGGGATGAACGAGTCATCCAGAGTTTCCTCTGGTCCGATGTCACCTCTACCAGCCCCCGCGAATGCACCGAGGCTGACGGCCGCGATCGTAAGCCATCAAGTGCAGTGGGAGAGAGCCTGCAGCGCGGAGGAGATCCACCGGCGACTCACCGCCCACGCGGTCAAGACGTCGTCCATCCACCCCGCGCGAACGTCGCTAGCCGAGGGCGTCGTCGCCATGCCTACCGGGGCCGCCGCCGCTGGTCCAGGTTCCTCCACGAAGGCTGGAGAGGCGAGATCCACCGCGAGCGACGAGATCCGGCACCGCGCGGCCAACACCATCGCCCAAGCCCGCCATCGACCGATCCCGCCGCCACCAGGAGCTGCACGCTGCCGGGAGTCCCACACCCATGGATCTGGGCATCCGTGCACCGCCGCGTGTCCGCCACATCGTCGGGAGGGCCGCACCCCGCGGATTAGGATGCCCGCACCTCCGCGAATCTGGGAACGGGAGGAGAGACCCTCCGCCGCCGCCGTTGCACGCACGGGCTTTGCCCGACACCGACCATCGGCAGCGGCGGAGAGGGAGAAAGGCGCTGGAGGGACTAGGCGGCGGCGGCGGAGGAGCCCTCCCGAGTCGCCTGCGGGGGAGGCAGATATATTTCATATGTTGACCTACCAGTTACGTTGACGCCCTAATCAAAGAATCTGACAACGAGCAAACACGTCCTAACCACATGCTCTCCTACTCTATATACTTCAATCACTGAGACAAGCCGGCAGAGGACAAGTTTGCTGTATATATAACACGTAGTCTACTGACTATTAGTGACAAGTAGTCTGTAACTTGTCTGATTGTCTTACCAGTCTGTAACAATGGTCCTGAGCTGGCCCTTTCCTTACCTGCTTCGATGGATCAACCAACACCCAGATCTCAATCATCCACGACATGACCAGCCTTTTGCTAAAATAATGAGAATCAAAGCAATAGGATTGGTGAGAGAGAGTCTATGAGGCCAATCATTAAAGGTAGAGGAACACACACACGGGAAAATAAAAGTTAAGGGCAGGGGCATCGGATCCGAGTAAATTCAGAAGAAACAACAGCCATCTTTACCATGCATGTTCCTCCTCCTCCATCCATCTATCCATCGAGATCTCGCACCATCTCACGTGGGCAAAGGTAGGCGAGGGTGAAGTTTCGCTTGCGGCTTCGATGAGATTCTGCATGCCCCAAGTAATCATGCATGTGCTCTGGACGAGTCATCTGCTACTGAGTACTTCTACTGACTACTACTGACCCTGACGTGAAAGTAGACAGCACCGACATGCTACGCTGCTGTCATCGGTCCTGGAAATACTTCTGGAATGGAGGGCACTTTGTGGATTTTGTTGTGGGCTCGCTCAACCGACCGACAGAGGGCTCAGCGGGGGGCAGGCAGGCCCCGACTCAAATTTCTAAAATGCTTTTGACGCTCAAGGGAAATATATAAATTCTTCAGATTCGCACACACAGTAAAATCTCCAATCAAACTTTCAGCCCCACTCACAAAATTTGTCGGACCACCACTGTGTGGGCATGTACTCGTAACGTAGTGGGCGATGGCAGGCTAATTGGCAAATAATGCTAGAAGAGAACGAATAGATGAAGAAAGACAGAACCAAGAGCCTTTTCAATCACTGAATCACACTTTATTGAATTATATGATCTATGGCAATTCACAGAGCAGAAACAGATAAATAAACTATATAAAACTAACCGATTATAGCCTGGTCGTCCAACTACGCAAACTCCATGACACGTCTAACAGGGAAGAAGATGAATTCCTATGATACAGATTGAATTGCTCAAGTAAAAAGACTTCACCTTCGATATCTATACTGCACTATTTGGCCTTGCTGGCTTATTCTGTGAAGTACAAACTCCAAACTACACAGATCAAACACAAAGTATCACAACAGCAGCTCCTGGTCACTTCACGGATTGTAAATGCAAATCACTGTCACGTTTCCTCTTCAGCGGCAGCAACCTCGTCGACACCTTAGCGGGCTGCTGTTTCTTCTTCACCCATTCTTCTTCGGCTTTGGCCCGGCGCCAGCCCAGATGCGCCGACAGGTTCTCCACCTCCACCTTCACCACGTCCTTCCTCACCCCAATGTCGGTGATGTACCTGCCGGCGCAGTACATCCCCGCCGTGACGGCGGCCATGCCCAGCGGGCCGGCCGACATGAGCCTGAACGGAGTCGAGAAGAGCGCCGCCAGCGGCACGCCGACGGCGGAGGCCGCCTGGCCGCTCCTCCCGATGCCCTTCTCGGGCGGCAGCAGGAGCCCGGTCTTGCAGTAGAGCGCGAAGTCCTCGCAGTTGTTCTCGAACACGTCGTAGCTGCCGAACCCGTTCTGGAGCAGGTACATCGCCCGGTGCACCACGGCATCCGCCGGGTCGGACGCGGCGGTGGTGCAGGTGCCGCCCCGGAGCTTGGCGAGGAACACGGCGGGAGGGACGCCGTACTCGAAGCCGTGGAGGGCGCCGTCGCGGAGGAAGCAGTCGAGGCAGGTGAGGATGACACCGCTGTCGGGGAGCTGGAAGCCGCAGTCCGGGAACGTGGGGCACTCCGGTGAGCCGGCCGATAAGAGGCTCGAGATAGCCACGGCGGAGTCAAGGCCCCCCGTTCCCGCTTCTTTCTTCGTTGTGAAATGCACCACCTTGCTTCCGCCGACGTAAATACCTGAAGACATTGAGTATGACATCCAATTCGAGATAGAATAAAATCACTGATCAGTGACCATAGTACTACACACATACATTTTCTATTATTTTTTTTTGCTTTTTATCTTAATTCCTTATTGAATGGCTACAAATGAATGCCAGCTTTTTTATGCAGGTTTGTCATGTGGGGAGTGCCCCCGTGTCCCCATGTATGTCCTCCTTGGGTTGGGTACATATGTCGAAGCAGGACCTCTGTATAATTGGCACATAGCAGCAGGGAACGATGGCTGCAAATGCAAGGGAAAAAGTACCATGATGTCCCTGCATGCAGCCAGCGCATAGCGACGCCACGAAGAAGATACCTTTATGTTTCCAAGTGGGGATTAAATTACGGCTGGCCAAAGAAGGAAAAAAACGGAAAAGGATGCAAAGTAAAAGAGCCATGGTAACGCAGCAGCTAGCTGGAAGAAGAAGAAGAAGAAGAAGAAGAAGAAGATGCATGAAGGCATCAAAGTGGAAAGAGGGCCACTTTGGTCACATGTAATAAAGGTAAGTAAATGGATGCTAAGATCGACACTTGAACACTGGAAAATTACACATGTGGAGTCACCAACAGTTTCTGTTCGATCATCAGTCACCAACAGTAGGGCTAGGTAACAGTTCTGAGTTATAGTTGCACTAAAGAAAGAGAATTGTAGAGTAGGTGAGCTAGTAGCATTAATTTTCTTTTCACAGCGTGGCATATCGAGTCCATTTGGATCGTCAAATTCTGTCAGTGTCTGATCTAAAATACTTCCCAGTGGCTATTATCTTTTCTGTCAAATCACGTTGCGAAGTTGCAAACTGAAGCAAGATCCGCTTCGACAATTGTACTGCTACTACTAGTTCGGTCAATAAATTTGGGACCTGGATACAATACAGCTAGACAGCTAGCAACGCCAATCAAGGATGCAGCAAATTCGACGGGACCCAGAAGCGTACCGACGGAAATACGCGTCCGCTATTAGGGAAGCCGACGAGGACGCCGAGCCTACAGTACGGTTCAGCTGCTGCAAATACACCCAGCGTAATTAACTGCGAGAATCTGCTCGCGGATGTACGTACGGAGCGGAAGCAGAGGCAGAGTACGAACAGAGCAGAACGAGCAAGGCAAAACCGATGTGGAAGCAACACTCCATTCCCTCCACCTCCAGGTCCGAGAACGAGCAAGGCAGAACAGAGCAGTACGGTTAAACTGCTGCAAATACACCCAGCGTAATTAACTGCGAGAATCTGCTCGCGGACGTACGTACGGAGGGAATGGAGGCAGAGGCAGAGCACGAGCAGGGCAGAACGAGCAAGGCAAAACCGATGTCGAAGCAACACTCCTCTCTCCGCCGTACCGTAGCCGCCCGGAAACGCGAAATGGGAGAGAAGGATGGCGGCCCCAACATGCAATTCATACGTACCGTGGTGGGAGTAGGAGTAGGCGGCGCGCCATGTGTAGATGTGGTCGCTGGGCTTTAGCTCCGACCGCTCCACCCGGTGCGACAGCAGCCCCATCGCTCGCCCCGTTCGTTCCGGCAGTGTGTGCGCACGCTCGCGCCGGGATTACGGGCGTGCTGCTTCTGGCCGGCGCCGCGCTGGAGCTGGCGAGGCGCGCCGTGGCACCGAGTGATGCGAGGAAGACGCTGGCTCTCGGCTCCGCCTGAGGCTACTGGCTGGCCAGGAGGGGGAGGTCACGCTTGCCGCGCGATGGCTGGAGGGAGAGGTGAAATGGGAAGCGTGGGATTGAGCTAGCTATCTTGACACCCGGGGGCATCGGCATGTGTGTGTGATCCGGGGTGCAGCCCTCGGGATTCGTGCGCGATCTCGGAGGTTGGGTGTACTGTCCTACGTGCCCTTCTTTTCACTCAACCAAGTATTTTGTTTTCCCAATTGACTGCTCTTTCTCTATAGCATGTAAATGAACGATGCTACACTTATACCTGGCCATGGGCAGCCCAGCCCAGTCGACTGACCCGGCCCGACGTTCCTCACGGGCCGGGCCTGGGCCTAGATATTGAGCCCGAAGGCTGGGCCGGGCCTGGCCTAGGCCCATCACATTTGCGAGTTAACGAAGGGGCCCGGCCCAAGGCCGGGCGGGCTTTTAAGTTTACGCGCCGGGCTTGGGCCTGATTTCTAGGCCCGACGCCCCGATCGGGCCGGGCCCGGGCCTGGGATTTCTACGTCGGGCTTGGTCAGGCTCGGCCCGAGGGGTGGCCAGGTATAACTTGCACGCAGGTTTTTACGGATGAGAGCTTACAGATGGCGGTGGGATCATTAGATTGGGGAGGCGAGGGCCGCACCTCTGAAATTGGGAAGGAAGGGATAAATTAGACGCTGCCACTTATATAAAGTTATAACGCTGAATAAAGCTGAGGAAGCTCCACCCACCCGCCCGACTCCCCGCCGACTGTTGCCGCCGGTCATCACCCCCGCCCTGCTAGCAAGCTTGTCGGTTGGTCTAGTGCGTGGCTCTGCTCGAGAGGCACGGACGTTCCTATCGGGATTGGGTTAGGGATTATTTTGACCCCCAATCCAAGCCTGGATCAGGATGTGTCGGTGGTAAAATCGGCAGACCTCGGGGTAGGGGGTCCCGAGCAGTGGATCTCGGATTGATAGTAACAGGGACGAAGGAGACAGTGTTTACCCAGGTTCAGGTCGTCTCAAAGAGATAATACCCCACGTCCTGCTTTGATTGTATTGATGATGATGTATTGGGTACAAGCTTGATCTACCTCGAGATCGTAAGGAGAGACCAAATTCTAGGGCTAGGTGAATGTAATTGTGTTGAAGTCCCCTCTACAGGCTAAAGTCTTTGGCTTAGATACACGCCGGGTAGGGCATCTAGGGTTACATGGTCAGTATCCACGGGAAAGCATGGAGGTGGCAGGAGATGTCTTGGAGTATATGCCAAGTCTTCGGTAGATGCAGTCTTGATCACGTCCAGACATGTAGCTTTTGGGGTCCATCCGATGGAGAATGAGGGCCCACATGCCCAGCCCGAGGACTACGGGCCAACTAGGTTGGCACCCCCTGGTCGAGGACATCGTCACTAGCCCATGAACTGGTCTTCTATGCCGAGGACGACCTCTTCAATTGTAACAACTTCGGATCCGAAGTCCTTGGCTCGACAAACAAGTTCCCCCTTTCTGATATTCCGAGAATCTTTCCTTTTAAAGCCGACATGTACCACTCCTCGAAGGAATGGCGTCCCCAAACAGGATCTAACCGAACCCACTCAGCGCCCGAAGACGCGAGGTTACTTAGGCTTGAAGGCCTACCATGTAGGTGTAAACAATGTTTCTAGCCTGACAACTTTATCGAAGCGGCACCACCCATGACTGGGCTGGTAGTTAGTGCTCACCTGAATCGTGGCCCGAGGCAATCCTCTTATTGGCATGTCCCATCATAATGAAGATTGTGTCCGTTTTCTAAGGGATATCATTAAGATTTTGTTACTCCCTATACATGTAACAACATCTTCTACGGGTAGTGGCGATTTCAACGGCGTGGCAGGAGGGACTCTTGTTCTTTTACCATCCTATATAAGAGCAAAAAGGCTAGCGACGGGAAAGGTACGCTCCCATTCCTTCCTACTTGCTGCCTCTCAAGCTCCAGCGCCCAGATCCCATCCCGAATTCACCTTGCCTCTGCAGCGCTCCTCCGCCTCGACCCCTAGCCATGGAGGATGCCAACCTCAAGGACCACTGGGCCGACTCCTCCGTCACAGAGGGCACCATCCTAGAGTTGCGCAGTGTGGGGTACATCCCCACTGAGTTCAACACCCGCGTGTCAGATCCACAGCAGCAAGTACCTACTCCCAACCCTAGGGAGAGGGTAGTCTTTGTCCCCCACCTCATAAGAGATCTGAGGTTCCCGCTGCACCCTTTCGTGCACGGGATCATGTTTTACTATGGGCTAGATTTCCACCACCTAGCCCCAAATTCCATTCTCCACCTCGCATCCTTCATCATGATCTGCGAGGCCTTCCTCTGCATCGAGCCGCATTTCGGATTGTGGCTGAAGATCTTCGGCATCAAGCCGAAGTCCAGCGACTCAGAGCTCACAGAGTGCTAGGGCGCGATGATTGGCAAGAACCAGAAGGTGGGTTGGTTCAAGGGCACCTTCATGGAGACCATTAATGAGTGGCAGCGCGAGTGGTTTTACATCACTAAGTCACTCACTTCTGGCCAGGCCGAGGTCTCGACATTTTTGGCTGGGCCTCCGAAGAAGCTTGTATCCTTGAAGAAGGGCATGGACTGGGGGAACCCAGAGGAGGTGAAGGTGTTGTCCCAAAAGATCCAGTTCTGGACAGACTAGAAGAACCTCCAACTAGTGGACGTGGTAAAGGTCATGCTCCACCGCCGTGTCCTGCCACTCCAATCTCAGGCTACCCCAATGTGGGCGTATAAGCCCGAGGTTGCGGTGCCCATCCACCACTTCCTCCATTCCACCTTGGCTGGAATGTGGATGTTGTTATTCAAGCCATCCCAGAACGATCTTCCTCTGGAAGGGAGGGACCTCGGCTTCGAAGCCGGTCACGACGCCCCCGAGGTAATTTTAAATACACGGCTTTATACTCCATGTTTCTTTGAATCTTATAGACTTCGGCTAATCAATTGATCTCATATTTGCAGAAGTGGATGTCCAAGGCGCAGCAAATGTTGTGCCCAGTGCCGTAGCCCAGGGGGGAGAGGACTCCCCTAGTCACGACCTACTTGAGACGCACGTGGTGATCCCCAAGGGGTCAAAACCTCCAAGGGGCAGGGCGAGCCTCCGGGCACAGGAGACCTCGGTTACCCGATACGAGGAGATCCATGCCTCCTCCGCCCATGAGGATGACGCAGAGGAGGACAAGGGGGAAGGGAACCCCTCCCTTAAGGGGAAGAGGGCGGCGTCCGAGGACACCGAGGCGGAACCACGGCAGAAAGGCCAGAAGAGGTTGCGTAAGGCTTCCGCCGAGCCGGCCAGTAAGCCTGCTCTACCAAAGAAGGCTAACTTCTTCGACGCCTGATGATGACCTCCTCGAGTTGGGGAGGACGAAGCCAACACCTCGAAGGTACGTTTGTTGTAACCAGGTTTGGTCCTCAAAAAACCGTGTTCATCAATATAAGACTTATAACGGTTATTTCTCTAGTCCGCTGAAGGTGCACCTCAGCGGCGACACCTCAAGCGGGCTACCGATGGCCAGCAAGACGCTTGAACCCGCCACTTCCCCTCCAGCTCTCGAGGGGCTAGGGGAAGCAACATCTGGTCCAGCCCCCTAGTTAACAACACGGGGGCCGAGGTACGGCTCGTCATGGCTGAGGTCGAATCCTCGGCCAAACAGGGCCAAGGGGACGAGGTCCCCGAGTTCACCAAGGAAGGGATGGGCCAGACATCGGCCCAGCCAAGACTAACTCCGGCGCCAAGGCCACAGCTGGAGGCCTTTGTTCCCAGCACCTCGGTGTTGGGTTCAGAGTTTGTACCGCCTCCCGCCCTAGGGTGGGTTACCATGGGATGTGCCGAGGAGATGAGGTAGCCATAGCGGGTTCCTCCATCATGGGAGAGCACCACATGTTGATTGGTGCGGCGTTGCAGGTCTTTCGATCCGAAGGGGCCAAAATTCATGGGGTCTTCAAGGGCCTCATCAAGAGCTTCGAGGTATACTTCTTTATTTTTGTATTACGGATAACCTTCATGCTTGGAATTGCTCGCAAACACGTGCTTTTGTCCGAAGAAATTTTGCTTATCATAGTGTAGCACTTGTACAACATAGCCAATGAGTAGCTCCCGAGCCCAAAGCTAGTTTTGAGAAACTGGCTTTGCGGTCGAAGCAGGGCATCATAAGGCGTTTAGTAAGTAGCCCCCAAGACTCTGGTTGACCTTCAAAAGGTTTGTCCAGAGGATTGACATCGGGAACAGGGACTAAGTAGGGAGTGTGTGTTTGCAGGTATTGACCTCGGCTCCGAACTCTTCCTCCGAGGAGATTGCAGAGATGAACCGGAAGCTTAAGAGGTCCAAGAAGAGCTTCGATCTAATGCAGAAATGGATCGAATTGTCTCAAGGTAAGTGCAAGTGGTTGCAACGTTTGTCAAGTTTACTCTGAAAATGCACATACATTTGTAATGTTGATGCCAAGATATTTGTCCAGACAGTTGTTGTGACATAGCTTGAGGCGCTTAAGGCCGAGCTGGCGAATGCTCGAAGGAGTCCAAGCAGCAAAAGCTATAGCCACCAAGGCTGAGAAGGACCTAGCCATTGAAAAGGTGGCTAGGCATAAGGACCTGAAGGGCGTGTACCAGGAGCGCGGTGCCCTTTAGAACAAGGATAAAGGGGTGAGTGCAGAGCTCGAGAAGCTGCGCCTGGTGCATGCCGAGGTCCAGACCTAGGCCTAGGCAGACCGCAAAGTGCTCCAGCAAGTGGGGCAGATTTTTGCGGGTAAGCCGTTTTTCTTCATTGTGTTTTTGGCAGCAAGGGGTTCATCAAGCTCACCCAACTGTGGCGATTTGTAGAGGCCTTCGCGGATCTCCCGAGGAGCGCGTTGGACGCCGGCTGCCATTTCGGTGCACGGGATGGCCACACCACAGAGAAGGCATTCTGGCAACAATGCCAAGTGCTATCACATCTGGAGCTGCTGAATCATCAGATGAAGCAGCCAATAGAGCTCCTCCGCATGGCGAAGCCAGTGCTCAAGGACTTCTGCGACAACCTATGGCCCATGGAGGTGTTGTTGACTAGCTTCTTCGGGCTACTAGCTCGGCCGCAAGAGGTCGTCGCCCAAGTGGCTCGCTGGAAGCGTTCCGCGTACCAGAAGGGTGATGACCAACAAGTATAGGGGATCAATCATAGTCCTTTCAATAAGTAAGAGTGTCGAACCCAAAGAAGAGCAGAAGGAAATGAAAAGCAGTTTTTAGCAAGGTATTATCTACAGGCATTGAAATTTTCAGTGACAGATAGTTTCATAGCAAGGTAATTTGTAATGAGCAACAAGTAGTAATGGTAGCAAAGGTGCAGCAAGGTATCCCAATCCTTTTTGTAGCAAAGGATAGGCCGGAATGATCTCTTATAATAAGCAAAGCGTTCTTGAGGACACACGGGAATTTCATCTAGTCACTTTCATCATGTTTGTTTGATTTGCATTCATTACTTTGATAATTTGATATGTGGGTGGACCGGTGCTTGGGTGCTATTCTTACTTGAACAACCTGAAACATATGGATCCAAATCAGCCCCTTACGGAATAGCGCATAAACTAGGGTTTAAGATTTTGTCACTCTAGCAACCCATCATCTAATAACTACTCCACAAAGCCTTCCCTTAGGCCCAAAGATGGTGAAGTGTCATGTAGTCGACATTCACATAACATCACTGAAGAAAACAACAACATACATATCATCAAAATATCGAACGAATACCAAATTCACATGATTCCTTATGACAAGACTTCTCCCATGTCCTCAAGAACAATATTAACTACTCACAAATCATATTCATGCTCAAGATCATAGGGGTATTGAATAACATCAAGGATCTAAACATATGATCTTCCACCAAATAAACCAACAAGCATCAACTACGAGATGTAATCCACACTACTAGCAACCCACAGGTACCAGTCTAAGGTTTTGAGATGAAGTTTGAATACAAGAGATGAACTAGGGTTTGAGATGAGATGGTATTGGTGAAGATGTTGATAAATATTGGTCCTCCCACGATGAGAGTATCACTGGGGATGACGATGGCTTCGATTTCCCCCTGTCAGAGGGAAGTTTCCCTGAGGGAATCTCTCCACCTGAGAGCAAAAGTGCTCCTTCCCAGGTTCTGCCTTGAGACGGCAGCACTTCATCCCGAAACCTTCCTTCTAATTTTCTTCTAGGTCAAATGGCATCATATAGGAGAAGATGGGCCCCGGAGGCCTGCCAGGGGTGCCATAAGCTTGGGGGGTGCGCCCCAGGCTTGTGGATGCCTGGTGGGTCCCCCTATAGTATTTCTTTCCCCAATAACTTTAGTATATTCCAAAATAATTTTCCACCAATTTTCAGCTCATTTGGAGATGTTCAAAAAAGTGCATCCGATGTAGCCCTTTCTGAAGAAAATATGCCATAGAGGCAATAATAAAGTTGTTATTTATATTTCCTTATATCATGATAAATTTTTATTATTCATGCTAGAATTGTATTAACCGGAAACTTAGTACATGTGTGAATACATAGACAAACAGAGTGTCACTAGTTTGCCTCTACTTGACTAGCTCGTTGAATCAATGATGGTTATGTTTCCTAAACCATAGACATGAGTTGTCATTTGATTAATGGGATCACATCATTAGAGAATGATGTGATTGACTTGACCCATCCGTTAACTTAGCATGATGATCATTTAATTTGTTGCTTTTGCTTTCTCCATAACTATACATGTTTCTATGACTATGAGATCATGCAACTCCCGAATACCGGAGGAACACTTTGTGTGCTACCGAACATCACAACATAAATGGGTGATTATAAAGGTGCTCTACAGGTGTCTCTGATGGTGTTTGTTGATTTGGCATGGATCAATATTAGGATTTGTCACTCCGATTGTCGGAGAGGTATATCTGGGCCCTCTCGGTAATGCACATCACTATCAGCCTTGCAAGCAACATGACTAATGAGTTAGTTACAGGATGTTGCATTACAGAACGAGTAAAGAGACTTGCCGGTAACGAGATTGAACTAGGTGTTGAGATATCGACGATCGAATCTCGGGCAAGTAACATACCGGTGACAAAGGGAACAACATATACCATTATGCGGTTTGAGCGATAAAGATCTTCGTAGAATATGTAGGAACCAATATGAGCATCCAGGTTCCGCTATTGGTTATTGACCGGAGATGAGTCTCGGTCATGTCTACATAGTTGTCAAACCCATAGGGTCCGCACGCTTAACGTTCGGTGACGATCTGTATTACGAGTTTATGTGTTTTGATGTACCGAAGGTAGTTTAGAGTCCCGGATTTGATCACGGACATGGCGAGGAGTCTCGAAATGGTTGATACATAAATATCGATATACTTGAAGCCTATATTTGGACATCGGAATGGTTCTGAGTGGTTCGGGCATTTTTCTGGAGTACCGGGAGGTTACCGGAACCCCCCGGGGAGTATATGGGCCTTATTGGGCCTTAGTGGAATAGAGGAGAGGGAAGGGAAAAGAGGGAGGCGCACCCCAAGCCCAATCCGAATTGGGAGGGGGCCGGCCCCCCTTTCCTTCCTCCCTCTCTCCTGCTTCCTTCCTCTCCTACTCCTACTTGGAAGGGCTCCTACTTCTACTAGAAAAGGGGGAATCCTACTCCCGGAGGGAGTAGGACTTCCCCAGGGCGCGCCATAGAGAGGGCCGGCCCTCCCCCTCCTCCACTCCTTTATATACGGGGAAGGGGGCACCCCATGGACACACAAGTTGATCATTGATCTTTTAGCCGTGTGCGGTGCCCCCTCCACCATAATCCACCTCGGTTATATCGTAGCGGTGCTTAGGCGAAGCCCTGTTCCAGTAGCATCATCATCACCGTCATCACGCCGTCGTGCTGAAGAAACTCTCCCCCGAAGCTGTACTAGATCGTGAGTTCACGGGACATCACCGAGCTGAACGTGTGCAGATCGCGGAGGTGCCGTACCTTCGGTGCTAGATCGGCCGATCATGAAGACGTACGACTACATCAACCGCGTTGTCATAACGCTTCCACTTACGGTCTACGAGGGTACATAGACGATACTCTCCCCTCTCGTTGCTATACATCACCATGATCTTGCATGTGCGTAGGAATTTTTTTGAAATTACTGCGTTCCCCAACAGTGGCATGCGAGCCAGGTTTATGCGTAGATGCTATATGCACGAGTAGAACACAAAGGAGTTGTGGGCATGGGTATATACATATTGCTTGTCGTCACTAGTTGGTTCTTGATTCAGCGGCATTGTTGGATGAAGCGGCCCAGACCGACATTACGCGTACGCTTACACGAGACTGGTTCTCCCGACGTGCTTCGCACACAAATGGCTAGTGGGTATCTGTTTCTCCAGCTTTAGTTGAATCGGATTCAATGAACAGGGTTCTTTCTGAAGATCAAAATGCAATCACTATAACGCGTTGTGGTTTTTGATGCGTAGGTAAGGGACGGTTCTTGCTTAGCCCGTAGCAGCCACGTAAAACTTGCAACAACAAAGTAGAGGACATCTAACTTGTTTTTGCAGGGCATGTTGTGATGGGATATGGTCAAGACATGATGCTAAATTTTATTGTATGAGATGATCATGTTTTGTAACACAGTTATCGGCAACTGGCAGAAGCCATATGGTTGTCGCTTTATTGTATGAAATTCAATCGCCATGTAATTGCTTTACTTTATCACTAAGCGGTAGAGATAGTTGTGGAGGCAATAGTTGGCGTGACGACAACGATGCTTTGATGGAGATCAAGGTGTCAAGCCGGTGACGATGGTGATCATGACGGTGATTTGGAGATGGAGATCACAGGGACAAGATGATGATGGTCATATCATATCACTTATATTGATTGCATGTGATGTTTATCCTTTATGCATCTTATTTTGCTTAGTTTGGCGGTAGCATTATAAGATGATCTCTCACTAAATTTCAAGGTATAAGTGTTCTCCCTGAGTATGCACCGTTGCTACAGTTTGTCGTGCCGAGACACCACGTGATGATCGGGTGTGATAAGCTCTACGTTCACATACAACGGGTGCAAGCCAGTTTTGCACACGCAGAATACTCGGGTTAAACTTGACGAGCCTAGCATATGCAGATATGGCCTCGGAACACTGGAGACCGAAAGGTCGAGCGTGAATCATATAGTAGATATGATCAACATAGTGATGTTCACCATTGAAAACTACTCCATCTCATGTGATGATCGAACATGGTTTAGTTGATATGGATCACGTGATCACTTAGATGATTAGAGAGATGTCTATCTAAGTGGGAGTTCTTAAGTAATTTGATTAATTGAACTTTAATTTATCATGAACTTAGTACCTGATAGTATTTTGCATGTCTATGTTGTTGTAGGTAGATGGCCCGTGTTGTTGTTTCGTTGAATTTTAATGCGTTCCTAGAGAAAGCTAGGTTGAAAGATGATGGTAGCAATTACACGGACTGGGTCCGTAACTTGAGGATTATCCTCATTGCTGCACAGAAGAATTACGTCCTAGAAGCACCGCTAGGTGACAAACCCGCTACAGGAGCAACGTCAGATGTTATGAACACCTGGCAGAGTAAAGCTGATGACTACTCGATAGTTCAGTGTGACATGCTTCACGGTTAGAACCGGGACTTCAACGACGTTTTGAACGTCATGGAGCATATGAGATGTTCCAGGAGTTGAAGTTAATATTTCAAGCAAATGCCCGGATTGAGAGATATGAAGTCTCCAATAAGTTCTACAACTGCAAGATGGAGGAGAATAGTTCTGTCAGTGAACATATACTCAGAATGTCTGGGTACCACAACCACTTGACTCAACTGGGAGTTAATCTTCCTAATGATAGTGTCATTGACAGAGTTCTTCAATCATGCCACCAAGGTACAAGAGCTTCGTGATGAACTATAATATGCAAGGGATGGATAAGACGATTCCCGAGCTCTTAGCAATGCTAAAGGCTGCGGAGGTAGAAATCAAGAAGGAGCATCAAGTGTTGATGGTCAACAAGACCACCAGTTTCAAGAAAAAGGTAAAGGGAAGAAGGGGAACTTCAAGAAGAACAGCAAGCCAGTTGCTGCTCAAGTGAATAAACCCAAGTCTGGACCTAAGCCTGAGACTGAGTGCTTCTATTGCAAAGGAACTGGTCACTGGAAGCGGAACTGCCCCAAGTTTTTGGCGGAGAAGAAGGATGGCAAAGTGAAAGGTATATTTGATATACATGTTATTGATGTGTACCTTACTAATGCTCGCAATAGTGCCTGGGTATTTGATACTGGTTCAGTTGCTAACATTTGCAACTCGAAATAGGGATACGGATTAAGCAAAGATTGGCTAAGGATGAGGTGACGATGTGCGTGGGAAATGGTTCCAAAGTTGATGTGATCATCGTCGCCATGCTACCTCTACATCTACCTTCGGGATTAGCTTTTGACCTAAATAATTGTTATTTGGTGCCAGCGTTGAGGATGAACTTATATCTGGATCTTGTTTGATGCGAGATGGTTATTCATTTAAATCAGAGAATAATGGTTGTTCTATTTATATGAGTAATATCTTTTATTGTCATGCACCCCTGATGAGTGGTCTATTCTTACTAAATCATGATAGTAGTGATACACATGTTCATAGTATTGAAGCCAAAAGATGCAGAGTTGATAATGATAGTGCAACTTATTTGTGGCACTGCTGTTTAGGTCATATTAGTGTAAAGCGCATGAAGAAACTCCATTCTGATGGACTTTTGGAATCACTTGATTATGAATCACTTGGTACTTGCGAACATGCCTCATGGGCAAGATGACTAAAACTCCATTCTCCGGAACAATGGAGCGAGAAACAGAGTTATGTGGTCCAATGAACATTGAAGCTCACAGCGGATATCGTTATTTTCTCACCTTCATAGATGATTTGAGCAGATATGGGTATATCTACTTGATGAAACATAAGTCCGAAACATTTGAAAAGTTCAAAGAATTTCAGAGTGAAGTGGAAAATCATCGTAACAAGAAAATCAAGTTTCCACGATCTGATCGTGGAGGCGAATATTTGAGTTATGAGTTTGGACTTCATTTGAAACAATGCGGAATAGTTTTGCAACTCACGCCACCTGGAACACCATAGCGTAATGGTGTGTCCGAACATCGTAATCATACTTTACTAGATATGGTGCGATCTATGATGTCTCTCACTGATTTACCGCTATCGTTTTGGGGTTACTATTTAGAGACAGCTGCATTCTGGTTAAATAGGGCACCATCTAAATCCGTTGAGACAACACCTTATGAACTGTGGTTTGGCAAGAAACCCAAGTTGTCGTTTCTTAAAGTTTGGGGCTGTGATGCTTATGTGAAAAAGCTTCAACCTGATAAGCTCGAACCCAAATCGGAGAAATGTGTCTTCATAGGATACCCAAAGGAGACTGTTGGGTACACCTTCTATCACAGATCCGAAGGCAAGATATTCATTGCTAAGAATGGATCCTTTCTAGAGAAGGAGTTTCTCTCGAAAGAAGTGAGTGGGAGGAAAGTAGAACTTGACAAGGTAATTGTACCTTCTCCCTTAATGGAAAGTAGTTCATCACTGAAATCAGTTCCAGTGATTCCTACACCAGTAAGTGAGGAAGCTAATGATGATGATCATGAAACTTCTGATCAAGTTACTACCGAACCTCGTAGGTCAACCAGAGTAAGATCCGCACCAGAGTGGTACGGTAATCCTGTTCTGGAAGTCATGTTACTTGACCATGACGAACCTACGAACTATGAGGAAGCGATGATGAGCCCAGATTCCGCAAAATGGCTTGAAGCCATGAAATCTGGGATGGGATCCATGTATGAGAACAAAGTATGGACTTTGGTTGACTTGCCCGATGATCGGCAGGCCATAGAGAATAAATGGATCTTCAAGAAGAAGACTGACACCGACGGTAGAGAATTTCCAGTGATGAGTGCAAAGAAAGAACCGCTAGGATGCATGCTAAAAATATTGATTTGTGAAAGCGTGTTCTTCTAGTTTCCATGATAATAATGATGAAGATCCAAAAGTTATTGATGTGTCCCCTATTAAATCTTTGTTTTTCAATATGAATCTTGATAATGATGGGACTCGAGATGAGTCAACTTTAGTTAGAAGGCGTCCCAATGATTCAGAGTTTTTGGATCTTGATGCAAAAATTGATAAAAGTGGGATTGGAGAGATCAAAACTTTACATAGCAATGAACCCACTATCTTGGATTTCAAGGAATTTAATTATGATAATTTTTATTTAATAGATTGTATTTCCTTGTTGCAATCCGTGCTAAATTCTCCACATGCTTATAGTCAAAATAAAGCTTTTACTAAACATATTGTTGATGCTTTAATGTAATCTTATGAAGAAAAGCTTGAATTGGAAGTTTCTATCCCTAGAAAACTTTATGATGAGTGAGAACCTACTATTAAAATTTAAATTAAAATTAAAGATCATGAATACTTTGCTTTATGTGATTTGGGTGCTACTATTTCCACGATTCCTAAAACTTTGTGTGATTTGCTAGGTTTCCGTGAATTTGATGATTGTTCTTTAAACTTGCACCTTGCGGATTCCACCATTAAGAAACCTATGGGAAGAATTAATGATGTTCTTATTGTTGCAAATAGGAATTATGTGCCCGTATATTTCATTGTTCTTGATATTGATTGCAATCCTTCATGTCCTATTATTCTTGGTAGACCTTTCCTTAGAACGATTGGTGCAATTATTGATATGAAAGAAGGGAATATTAGATTCCAATTTCCGTTAAGTAAGGGAATGGAACAAATTCCTATAAATAAAATTAAATTACCTTATGAATCTATTATGAGATCCACTTATGGATTGCATACCAAAGATGACAATACCTAGATCTATCCTTGCTTTTATGCCTAGCTAGGGCGTTAAACGATAGCGCTTGTTGGGAGGCAACCCAATTTTATTTTTGTTTCTTGCTTTTTGATTCTGTTTAGTAATAAATAATTCATCTAGCCTATGTTTACATGTGGTTTTATGCTTTTAATTAGTGTTTGTTCCAAGTAGAACCTTTGGGAAGACTTGGGGAAAGTCTTTGCGATCTTGTTGTAAAAAACAGAAACTTTAGCGCTCACGAGATTTGCTGCCATTTTTTACTGGAGAGTGATATTTAGTTAATTATTTTTGCAGATGCTTAATAGATAAATTCCTCACGTTCAGAAATTTATTTTAGATTTTTTGGGGTTCCATAAGTATTCGAAACCTACAGATTACTACATACTGTTCTGTTTTTGACAGATTCTGTTTTTCGTGTGTTGTTTGCTTATTTTGATGAATCTATGGCTAGTAATAGAGTTTATGAACCATAGAAAAGTTGGAGTACAGTAGGTTTAACACCAATATAAATAAAGAATGAGTTCATTACAGTACCTTGAAGTGGTGGTTTGTTTTCTTTTACTAACGGAGCTCATGAGATTTTCTTTTAAGTTTTGTGTTGTGAAGTTTTCAAGTTTTGGGTAAAGATTTGTTGGATTATGGAACAAGGAGTGGCAAGAGCCTAATATTGGGGATGCCCAAGGCATCCCAAGGTAAAATCCAAGGACAACCAAAAGCCTAAGCTTGGGGATGCCCCGGAAGGCATCCCCTCTTTCGTCTTCATCCATCGGTAACTTTACTTGGAGCTATATTTTTATTCACCACATGATATGTGTTTTCCTTGGAGCGTCTTGTATGATCTGAATCTTTGCTTTTTAGTTTACCACAGTCATCCTTGCTGTACACACCTTTTGGGAGAGACAAACATGAATCGGAATTTATTAGAATACTCTATGTGCTCCACTTATACCTTTTGAGCTAGATAATTTTGCTCTAGTGCTTCGCTTATATCTTTTAGAGCACTGTGGTGGTTTTATTTTATAGAAATTATTGATCTCTCATGCTTCACTTATATTATTTTGATAGTCCTTTAAAACGGCATGGTAATTTGCTTTGGTTATGAATTTAGTCCTAATATGATAGGCATCCAAGATCGGTATAATAAAAACTATAATAAAAAGGGCATTGAATACTATGAGAAGTTTGATACTTGATGATTGTTTTGAGATATGAAGGTGGTAATATTAGAGTATGCTAGTTGAGTAGTTGTGAATTTGAGAAATACTTGTTCTAAAGTTTGTGATTCCCGTAGCATGCACGTATGCTGAACCGTTATGTGATGAAGTCGGAGCATGATTTATTTATTTATTGTCTTCCTTATGAGTGGCGGTCGGGGATGAGCGATGGTCTTTTCCGACCAATCTATCCCCCTAGGATCATGCGCGTAGTACTTTTTCTCGATGACTAATAGATTTTTGCAATAAGTATGTGAGTTCTTTATGACTAATGTTGAGTCTATGGATTATACGCACTCTCACCCTTCCACCATTGCTAGCCTCTCTAGTACCGCGCAACTTTCGCCGGTACCATAAACCCACCATATAGCTTCCTCAAAACAGCCACCATACCTACCTATTTTGGCATTCCCATAGCCATTCCGAGATATATTGCCATGCAACTTTCCACCGGTCCATTTATTATGACACACATCATCATTGTCATATTGCCTTGCATGGTCATGTAGTTGACATTGTATTTGTGGCAAAGCCACCATGCTTAATTGTTCATACATGTCACTCTTGATTCATCAGAATCCCGGTACACTGCTGGAGGCATTCACGTAGAGTCATATTTTTTTCTAAGTATCGAGTTGTAATTCTTGAGTTGTAAATAAATGAAAGTCCAATGATCATCATTAGAGCATTGTCCCATGTGAGGAAAGGATGATGGAGACTATGATTCCCCCACAAGTCGGGATGAGACTCCGGACGAAAAAAGAGGCCATAAAAAAGAGAAAATAAGGCCCAAATAAAAAAATTAGAGAAAAAGAGAGAAGGGACGCCGACAATGTTACTATCCTTTTTCCACACTTGTGCTTCAAAGTAGCACCATGATCTTCATGATAGATAGTCTCATATGTTATCACTTTCATATACTAGTGGGAATTTTACATTATAGAACTTGGCTTGTATATTCCAATGATGGGCTTCCTCGAATGACCTAGGTCTTTGTGAGCGAGCAAGTTGGATGCACACCCACTTAGTTTCTTTTTGAGCTTTCATACACTTATAGCTCTAGTGCATCTGTCGCATGGCAATCCCTACTCACTCACATTGATATCTATTGATGGGCATCTCCATAGCCCATTGATACACCTAGTTGATATGAGACTATCTTCTCCTTTTTTGTCTTCTCCACAACTACCATTCTATTCCACATATAGTGCTATGTCCATGGCTCACGCTCATGTATTGTGTGAAGATTGAAAACGTTTGAGAACATCAAAAGTATGAAACAATTGCTTGGCTTGTCCTCGGGGGTGTGCATGATTTAAATACTTTGTGTGGTGAAGATAGAGCATAGCCAGACTATATGATTTTGTAGGGATAACTTTCTTTGGCCATGTTATTTTGAGAAGACATAATTGCTTAGTTAGTATGCTTGAAGTATTATTATTTTTATGTCAACATTAAACTTTTAGCTTGAATATTTCGGATCTGAAAATTCATGCCACAATAAAGAAAATTACATTGAAGATTATGCTAGGTAGCATTCCACATCAAAAATTCTGTTTTTATCATTTACCTACTCGAGGACGAGCATGAATTAAGCTTGGGGATGCTTGATACCTCTCCAACGTATCTATAATTTTTGATTGTTCCATGCTATTATATTATCTGTTTTGGATGTTAATGGGCTTTACACTTTTATATTATTTTTGGGACTAACCTACTAACCCAAGGTCCAGTGCAAATTGCTGTGTTTTTGCCTATTTTAGTGTTTCGTAGAAAAGGAATATCAAACGGAAACCGAATGGAATGAAACCTTCAGGAGAGTTATTTTTGGAACAAACGTGATCTAGAGGACTTGGAGTGGACGTCAAGCAATCAACGAGAAGTCCACGAGGCAGGGGGGTGCCTACCCCCTGGGCGTGCCCTCCCCTCTCGTGGGCCCCTCGTGGCTCAACCGACCTACTTCTTCCTCCTATATATACTCATATACCCTGAAAACATCCAGGAGCACCACGAAACCCTATTTCCACCACCGCAACCTTCTGTACCCAAGAGATCCCATCTTGGGGCCTTTTCCGGAGCTCCACCGAAGGGGGCATCGATCATGGAGGGCCTCTACATCAACTCCATGGCCTCTCCGATGATGTGTGAGTAGTTTACTTCAGACCTTCGGGTCCATAGTTATTAGCTAGATGGCTTCTTCTCTCTCTTTGAATCTCAATACAAAGTTCTCCTCGATCTTCTTGGAGATCTATTCGATGTAACTCTTTTGGCGGTGTGTTTGTCGACATCCGATGAATTGTGGGTTTATGATCAAGTCTATCTATGAACAATATTTGATTCTTCTCTGAAATCTTTCATGTATGATTGGTTATCTTTGCAAGTCTCTTTGAATTATCAGTTTGGTTTGGCCTACTAGATTGATCTTTCTTGCAATGGGAGAAGTGCTTAGCTTTGGGTTCAATCTTGCGGTGCTCGATCCCAGTGACAGAAAGGGAAACGACACGTATTGCATTGTTGCCATCGAGGATGAAAAGATGGGGTTTATATCATATTGCTTGAGTTTATCCCTCTACATCATGTCATCTTACCTAATGCGTTACTCTGTTCTTATGAACTTAATACTCTAGATACATGCTGGATAGTGGTCGATGTGTGGAGTAATAGTAGTAGATGCAGGCAGGAGTCGGTCTACTTGTCACGGACGTGATGACTATATACGTGATCATGCCTAGATATTCTCATAATTATTCGCTTTTCTATCAATTGCTCGACAGTAATTTGTTCACCCATCGTAATACTTATGCTATCTTGAGAGAAGCCACTAGTGAAACCTATGGCCCTCGGGTCTATCTTTTATCATATAAGTTTCCAATCTATTTTATTTTTCAATCTTTACTTTTAATCTTTATCACAAAAATACCAAAAATATTATCTTATCATCTCTATCAGATCTCACTCTTGTAAGTGACTATGAAGGGATTGACAACCCCTTTATCGTGTTGGTTGCGAGGTTCTTATTTGTTTGTGTCAGTACGAGGGACTTGCGTGTGGCTTCCTACTGGATTGATGCCTTGGTTCTCAAAAACTGAGGGAAATACTTACACTACTTTGCTGCATCACCCTTTCCTCTTCAAGGGAAAACCAATGCAGTGCTCAAGAGGTAGCAGCGGTTCATCGCCAACTTCCAAGGCACCCGTGATCCTGCCGTCACCATCAACAACCTGCGACGCGTGAAGCAGTGCACGGGCGAGACTCTCTGCAAGTACATTCAGCGCTTCACCCAAGTTTGCCTCAAGATCCCGAAGGCCTCAGATGAGAGTTCCACCGTGCCGTCGTCGAAATGCTTGATGGCTCCATCAATCATCTACAACAATGATGCTGCGAAGGATATTTTTCTCCCCGGCCAGATCTTTGTATTCGACGGCTTTGCACTGCGTGCCAACTCGGTTGGCCACCTGAGATTGACAGCTACGCCCCTGGTCACCAGATCAGTTTTGGAAATCTAAACTATGTCACGGGTACCCGAGGAGACTTGATCTTCCAAGGGTTCATGGCCCCAACCACCGCTCCAGCCTTGGATCTGAAGCACGTCATCAGGTCCAAAGATGGGAGTCTAGAGCCCGTCGGACTCTCTGCGGCCTTACAGATCAACACCGGAAAACCACAGAGAATAGCATCTCCGGCAATCATTACAAAGCCGGACTCTTCTCCAGACACTAATTCCGAACCCTGGAGGCCCGCGTAATGCGAGCTCGGCCCAGAAACTTCCGACCCCGTCCAAACCCCGCTCTTAAATGAGGCTCTGGACTTAATGCGATCGCTCGTCATCATAGAGGAACCGCTCCCGAATTGCGCCCAACCCGGACTAGGGGCTGAAAATAGGGAATTTTACTTCCCACCCACCTCACACATTATAGCCACTCTAACTGAGATGCTTGACTACGCCTCCGCAGACATCGACGGTATGGACGATGGTGCCAGAGAGGAGCAGACCCAAAACCCGCCGTTCACCGGACGCTGGACGACCACTTCCTCGTACGACGTATATATGGTGGACACACCTAAAGAAGGCGACTGTGATGAGAAAATTCCAATTGAGGATGAACCTCCTGAGATACAACCAAAGTGTCGACGTCAGCGGCGCCGCTCTAAATTGCGTCCCGGAAAGGATAGCAATATCGGCATCGGAGACAGCGATACTCTAGAGAACGCCGAAGACCAAGAAGACCCCATTGAACCAACATCCGAACAGGATGATCAGGAGGACGGGCAAGTTGACCCTGACGAACAAACAGGGAACAACGACTCGGAGGATAGCAACTATCTGCCACTCTCCAAGGACGATGTAAGCCTCGGCGACGAAGATTTTATCGTGCCAGAGGAACCCCTTGAACAAGAGCGCTTCAAGCACCGGCTAATAGCGACATCTAGAAGCCTAAAAAAGAAACAACAGAAGCTAAAAGCTGACCAGGACCTGCTCAACGACAGATGGACTAGTGTCCTGGCAGCCAAAGAATACGGCCTCGAGCGCCCAAAAAAGAGTTACCCGAAGCGTAAGGTGCTACCCCAATTCGACGATGAGGCATTGGAGCCCATACCACCCGTGTGTAATGCGGCTGACGGACCCGATCGACCACCACATGGCCTGGACAGAAAGGCAACTCAAGACGAACACCAACCTGCACCGCCTCGCCGCAAAAGCAGAGAAACAATAGCTCAGGGACACACATATGACCTATGACAGGACCTGGAAAATAGAGCAGGTCAGACCAGATCAATCTACGGATCGCAGGGGCGTGCGCCAACGCGAGAACATGTCTATCAAGCCTGGCGCGACAAACATAACCACGCCCGGGCCAAAAACTATGGAGGGACTTCATCCGAACTGCTTCGCGACTTGGCCCGATACAGAGGCGTAGCACATCCCCTATGCTTCACCGATGAGGTAATGGAGGACCAGTTCCCTGAAGGGTTTAAACCCATGAACATCGAATCATACGACAGCACAACAGATCCTGCAGTATGGATTGAAGATTTTCTTCTCCACATCCACATGGATCGTGGTGATGATCTACATGCCATCAAATACCTTCCCCTAAAACTTAAGGGGCCAGTTAGGCACTGGTTAAATAGCCTCCCAGAAAACTCTATTGGAAGCTGGGAAGACTTGGAAGATGCCTTTAGAGACAACTTCCAAGGCACTTATATCCGGCCTCCGGATGCCGATGACCTCAGTCATATAGTCCAACAACCCGGAGAATCATCCAGGAAATTCTAGACCAGGTTCCTAATTAAAAAGAACCAGATTGTCGACTGTCCGGACGCCAAAGCCCTAGAGGCCTTCAAATATTGCATCTGCGACGAATGGCTCGCCCGACACCTTGGCCAAGAAAAGCCAAAGTCCATGGCAGCCCTTACAACACTAATGACCCGCTTCTGCACGGGCGAGGACAACTGGCTAGCCCATAGCGGTAACAGTACCAGCGACCCCGACACTTCCGAAGCCAGAAACGGTAACGAAAGGCCTCGACGCAACAAACATAAGCGTCAGGGCAACAATGATGATATAGAGAATACAACAGTCAACGCCGGATTTAGTGGCTCCAAATCCGGTCAAGGGAAGAAGCCATTCAAATGAAACAAAGACGGTTCATCAAGCCTAGACCGAATACTCGATCGACCCTGCCAGATCCACGGCACTCCTGATAAGCCTGCCAACCACACCAACAGAAGCTGTTGGGTCTTCAAACAGGCCGACAAGTTAAATGTTGAACATAAGGAGAAAGGGTCGCTAAGTGAGGATGACGACAAGGAACCTCGCGCACCGAAAACAGGGGGATAGAAGAAATTTCCCCCCGAAGTCAAAATGGTGAATATGATATACGTCACCCATATCCCCAAGAAGGAGGGCAAGCGCGCACTAAGGGACATCTATGCGATAGAGCCAGTCGCCCCAAAATTCAATCCATGGTCGTCCTGTCCGATCACCTTCGATCGCAGGGACCATCCGACCAGTATCTGTCACAGAGGTTTGGCCGCATTAGTCCTTGATACAATCATCAATGGATTCCACCTTACGCAAGTCCTCATGGACGGCGGCAGCAACCTTAACCCACTTTATCATGACACAGTCCGCAAGATGGGTATTGATCCGTCAAGAATCAAGCCCACTAAAACTACATTTAAAGGAGTGATACCCGGCGTAGAGGCCCACTGCACGGGCTCAATCACATTGCAAGTGGTCTTCGGTTCGCCGGAAAACTTCCGCAGCGAAGACTTGATCTTCGATATCGTCCCCTTCCACGGTGGCTACCATGCACTAATCGGATGAACCGCGTTCGCTCGCTTCAATGCAGTCCCGCACTATGCCTATCTCAAACTCAAGATGCCTAGACCACGCGGAGTTATAACAGTGAATGGAAACATGGAACGCTCCCTCCACACCGAGGAGCACACCGCGGCCCTAGCAGTGGAAGTACAGGGTGGCCTCATCAAGCCAACTATTATGTCGGCGGCCAAGTCCTCGGACACTATCACACGAGTCCGGACTACCCCACTGTACGACAGTCCGCTCATCAGGAGCTCGATTAGCAATTCGGCCTCCATGTCATCCCCTACCAAATTGTGGCATATCTACCATGCATACATAATTACGCACTAAAAATACCATGGGAAAGGATGGAGGCATAATAAGGACAATGTCTACAATACGGCTAGACCCTATCAGGACACTCACATTTCCTTTTTTCTTTTCCTTTTATTTTTCCAGGTTCCTTACAACCCACACCACCCTTTCGAAGGTACCAAGGCCTCTTTCTGTGGCCTATTATGAAAACACCGGTCGATGATCCTCTCGAAGGACAATATACCAAGGAGAAAAGCAGCATAGACGCGTGCCAGAGCACCTAAAGGATCCTTAAAGATCACCTTGTCCGCTTTCAGGACGCATGCATAGCTTCCCCTTGTGTTCGTCATGTAAAATAGCCTTGTTGCTTATTGCAGTATTTGTATCAATACGTTTTGACATATCAATCAGACTAAAATGGAAACAGTTTTTAGCCCAAACCTACGTGGCGTTGGCTTATCTCTTAACATATGTTTCCCTGTTTTTTCCCGATTGTCATGTACACCTTGGTATGGCCTAAATTGCCAGGGGGTCTATTAAGCCACATAGATCTTTTAAATACTAAAACAAAGTCCGAACACTTTCACAGTGCAATTCGGCGTCCTGAATATAGCATCATATGCATTGGCTCCGAATCATGTCTTTGGTCAATAGTTGGGTTGCCCGGCTCCTGTGCTTGCTACCTTATGTTCCGTCTGATCGGCTAGGGTAGTAAAGGGAGAACTACTGCGATTGTGTTTCTGGTTCATCCGGACAAACACCTCAGTAGAGAAAGCCAAAAACTGACTGTCATGATGCGGCGAGAGCTAGTCAACTATTCAGTGACTAAGTATAAATCTCTTGCGATTTTTTCCGCATTATGCGATAGGCTGGCCTCCACCCAGTTCGGCATTCGCAGCACCCAAGTTTGGATAATCGAACAATACTAGGGGCTGCGCCTGCACTCCCATTTGTCGGGGGGTGCTGATTCCACCAACACCTATGGGGACAGGGCCCCTTTCGGTTCGGTGGGAGGTGGAGAGCGCACAAAGAGCGGATCGAGGCGGTGCACGCGGGGGGGGGGGATTTTACCCAGCTTCGGGCCGCACGGATGCGTAAAACCCTACTTCTGCTTGTTTGTGTGTATTGAATCTTTGCTCAGGAGCGATCGACGCTACCAGACTGAGCGTGGGAGTGTTTCTGGTATCTCCAATGAGCCGAACTGGCCGAACCCCCTTCTACGTTGCGCTTGGGCCTCCTTTTATACTTTCAAGGGGTTACCCACAGGTGGCAACATAGACTAGAAGGGTAAAAATGGAAAAGGATGCGGTAGGTGCAGCTACCGCTACTGTGGATACAGTGCACCCTACCTAACTCTGACGGCAGGGGACAAGGGCATTAAATGCCTGTCTGAGTCTCCTAAACAATGCAAAAGGTGACCGTTAGGAGCGCCACCGTTTGCCACGATGGGCTTCTCTTCATCTCCGCTTGCCACCACGTACCCTAGCTGCACGGCCTCCTGCCACGTGTGCTTGGGAGAGTCCCAGAGCGACACGTTAGCAGGTGTGCTGGAGCGCGGGCACGAAGTGGGGGTTTCCCGCGGCAAGCTCCTTGCCGCGGCCGTCTTCTTGTCGCGTCTGGAAGCTTGTCGCTCGCTGGACCTTGCCGGGACGCAGGGCGCTTTGCGGCAAGCTTTCTTGGTATGCCTTGAGTGGTGTTCCCGGCAAGCTCCTCTTGCCGGGGTCTTGTCTCTTCCCGGCAAGATCCTCTTGCCGGGGCCTTGTTTGGCCTTCCCGGCAAGCTCCTCTTGCCGGGGCCTTGGTTTGAGTACTTTGTTCTTGAATGGTCTTCAAGGGATCCACGGAGGGTCTTGGTGGTCACCCGGCAAGCCTTGCCGCGGGGTGCTGCAACTGCCCGTGCACGAGTTCGGGATACTAGAGTACCCCTACTCTAGTACACCGACAGGAGCCCCCGGGCCTGGGCCATACACGGTGCCGAGCGTTGTTGGGCCAGGCCCAAAACAGTGCACGGGCACGCGCGGCCTAGGTCACGCCGAATCTAACTCCGTATTCACCGCGCCCCCAGCAACGGCCCGCGTCAATCGCGGCGTCGTGGGAGAGATCGTGGGTGGTTGTTTACTTGGAAGGTCGAAACGTCCGCCCCGTCCCCCTTATAAGTAGGGGAAACGGGGGTATTTCCTCTATCTTCGCCATTTGCTGCTGCAATCTCAGAAACCTCCGCCGCCCTCTTCCGCTTCCAAAGTCGAAAGAGAGCAGCGCTCCGCTCCCATCGCCGTCACCACCACCAGCGCCGTCGATCTCCCCCATCGCCTCCGCCATGCCTCCGAAGTCCGGGAAGGGGAAGGCCGCGAAGGCCGCGGCCGGGAAAGCTGTGAAGTCGACCGAAGCGCAGCGGCTTGAGGCGCTGCGGAAGGAGCGGGCCACTCCCCCCCCCCCGAGCTCTCCGCGCAGGAGCTGAGGGAGTGGTACTATCTCTTCTGGTCGACGGAGACGCGGGCGCATCCACGCACGAAGGTACTCTCCGCCGTCGCCTCGCAAGCAGCTCCAATTGGCGGATATCCTTTCTTCGCCGTGTTCTTCTACTGCGGGCTCTGCCCGCCATTCTCTGATTTCTTTTGCGACGTCATGAACACCTATGGACTCCACCTCCTTGACTTTACCCCCAACGCCGTCCTGACCATGGCGGTTTTCGCCCATCTATGCGAAAACTTTGTCGGAGTCGACCCCAACGTAGCTCTCTTCCGCCATTTCTTTATGCCTCGTGTTGAGAGAGGGGAACCTCTTGCCGGCGGGATCGCCTGGATCTCGCGGGCCAGCAAGAAGGAGACCTATCTGGAGGGGGAGCTCCGCAGCAAGTGGGACGAGTGGAGAGCTGATTGGTGCTGGGTTGTAGAAGAGAGCCCACAGCCGTTCACTGCCCTGCGCCAAGCCCCAGCAGTGCGTGGCAATGACTGGAGCGCTCTGTCCGTGGACGACGACAAGCTGACGATCGCCATCACTCGGATCTTGCGCCTCAGGCTTGCCGGGCTGACTGTAGGAGCTGTTGGCGCAGATTTCCTTCGCCGGCGCATCGCCCCTCTGCAGGCGAGGGGGAGACCTGCCTGGGAATTTGGAGGCCCGGCAGATATCATGAGGTTGCGCCCAGGCCTCAACTTCAACTTCACCGTCATGGAGTTGGACGGGATACTCAAGGAGATATTCAAGCACGACCCACAGCATCCCGAGTGGTTCAGGTTGCCGGCAGGCGTCGTTCCTCTGTGCAACAACTCTTCGCGCGACCGCATCTGCGCCATGATGCCGTTGTGTGACTCGCACGGGATTGCTCCAACTTGGCAAGAGCCCGCCGGCGACGTCGTGCAGCAGTTCTTTGACAGCCTAGTGGAGGTGGCGGTCAATGCTGACGAGAAGAAGCTCCTCACCCGCGACACCACTGAGCAAGAGATGGAGCGCATCGCCACCAGGGCGGAAGAGGCGGCGGCAGCCGCGGCCGCGGGTGAATTCGGGTTCACCGTGGAGGAAGCGGACGCGGCGTTGGCGATGAGTATTGCCGAACGGGAGCAGCCCGAAGAGGAAGAAGAGCTCGCCGCGCCCGATGCCGAGTCGAACGAGCCCGCCGAGGGTGCGAGCGGCCCGCCATCTCCGAGGAGCTTGCCGCGAGCAGGGCCCGCAGCGCAGCCAAGAAGGCGCCTCCACAGGGTTGGCGACGTAGCAGGGCGGCAAGTGGGCCAACAGCCGCAGCGTCGCGCGACGCGCTCTACCGTGGCAAGTACGGTTGCCGTGGGAGCGCCTCCTGTCGCAGCGACAACTGAAGCGGGGTCGTCTCGGGCTGGCGCCGCAGCCCCCGCCAAGCGGCCAAGGGATCCCACCCCTCCACCTCGTCGTGCCGGAGATGGGCCGAACTTCGACCTCTCCGCGCTCAGCTCCGACGAGGAAGATGAAGAAGAGTAAGATTCCCTTGTTGTTCTGGTAGTTCTTCAACTTGCTGATGTTATCTTGCATCTGATCTGACCCATCCTGGACTCTTCCTTTTCAGGACTCTGGCCCAGAGGGCGGCGAAGAGGGCCAAGGCTCAGGTGGTGGTCATCGAGGACGAGCCCACTGCGACGACAGGAGGCGCGCCCGAGACCACCTTGCCGGATCCGGCCACCGCTTCGCAGAGCAGCCCCCAGCGCAGCCCCCAGCGTGAGCATATGGTTTACTTTCTGCTTCTGGGTGCGCGTGGTTGCTCTTTTCCTTTGTTGACATCTGATCACTGGTTTGTTTGTGCAGGAGCAGAACAGCTTGATCAGGAGGGCGTGGTGATCTCCTCCGACTCGTCGTCTGCTTCGACTACGCCGCCAAGGGCGGACTCCCCGGCAAGGGAGCGTCCTCCGGTAAGGGAGGAGCCTCCGGCAAGGGAGGAGTCTCCGGCAAGGGACAGCGCTAACGATCCGCCGGTGGTGGAGGTCACGACGGCAGATCCTAGCACAGGTAGCCCTTCTTGCCCGAAACTTTCCTTGTAGTCTTCTGCTGATTTCTCTTCTCGAACACTTGTTTGATTTCTCCTTCTTCTTTGGTCGTCAGACCCACCCTCCACGGATCCGATGGAGACCGAGGCGGGCGGCGAGGAAGACGCGCGCGGCAATACTGATGATGCCGCGGCCACCGAAGAAGGAGCCGGCGCTGACGTGCCCGCTGGCGAAGAGGCCGCCAAGACTGCTGCCGAAGAAGCTGGCGGGGGATCTGGCGATCGCACTGACGGCCCTGAGGCCGCAGGAGCGTCGGGCGCTGCACCGACCGCCGATCCCTCCGCCGCTGCCGCAGCGTCAGGCTCCGAGGAGCCCCAGTCCGGCGCCTATCTGAAGGCTGGCGAGGGCATCTTCATCAAGCTCCCCTGGACGTCGAGCTCCAGGGCGCCGGTGGAAGGAGAAGCTCTGGATGGGGAGGTGCTTGCCTCCGCCGGGTTGTCGATCGTCGACTCGCCGGGAAGCAGCAGCGGCGAGCCTGAGGAGGAGCGGTTGCTACGGAGGCTGCTGGCGCTCTACCGCGCCCGCCAGGTCAAGTTGGAGTCCCGGGAAGCGCTTGTCGCGAGGGCGAGCGTGGACATAGAGAAGCGCGCGGAGGAGCTCCGGGGTCTTCGCCAAGAAACTCTCCGGGCCTTGGCGGAGGAGCGGGAGCAGCTTGCTGAGGAGCGGAAGGCCTTCCTCCTCGAGAAGGCCGAAGCTGAAGAGCAGCAGCGGCTCACCGGCGAGAAGCTGTACGCGCGAGAAGGCGAGCTGACTCAGCGGAAAGTGAACCTCGACAGCCACGAAGAGGAGCTTGCCGCGCGCGAACGGGCACTTGGCGGGACGCTCCAAGAGGCAAAGGATACGGCTGCGGCTGCCGAGGCCGCCAAGAAAGACTTGGAGGCAAAGGTGGCGCAGCTAGAAACTGATCTGAAGGTTGGTGGCAAAGAGCTTGCCGCGCTCAAGCTAGAGCGCGAGAAGGACGCCCTTGCCCACGGTGAGTTGCAGGGCCAACTCTCCGAAAAGGGCAAAGAGCTGCGTGCCGCCAAGGATTCCAACGCTGATCTGGAGCTGAAGCTGGCCACCTTGACGGAGACGTTGGACAGCGCCAGGAAACGGGAGGCAGACTTGAAGAAGGACATCGAGGCCAACGAGGCGCTGCTGGCGAGAGCCGCCGAAACCCAGAATCTCCTCAGAGATACCGTGGAGCTCTGGACGGAGGGTCTCGTGAATATTGCTGCAGTCATCGAAGAGGAGCTGGTGCATTTGGGGGTGGAAGGCTTCGGGTACTCCTCCGACGAGAACCTCCAACCCAGCACCAAGCTCACTTTGTTCTTCAAAGGCGTGGCGGCGGCGCTCCAGCAACTCCGGGAACGGATCCCAAAGCAGTTGGCCGACGAGTCACGCTCGATTTGCGCCGGAGTTCTGGAGAAGGTGCTGGTGAAGGTGGCCTTCCGCAATCCGGGCCTCAACCTAACCAACGTCCTCAAGAAGCTGCCGACGGACGTTGATCTTGACACACTTAAGGCCCTCGTCGCACCCATTGTGGGTAGGGTGAACGAGGTCAAAAGGGTTGACGGCGGTCGCGTAGATTAGGCCGTCCGTTTTCTTCTTTTCCTGTCGCTGCCAGTCATGTCATGGGAACACTTTATTAGAGGCGCGACAAGTTATTTCTGTAATATAACTCTATCTTAGGCAAAAAATTGCTGTGTTACTTCCTTTACTCGACTCTTGGCCTTGTATGGTTCTGCCCTACGCTTTCTAGGGAAACTTGCCGGTGCGGACACCCTTGCCGCAAGCGCCGAGTGCGGAACTTCAGCAGCCTGCTGGCGGGGTCGCTATCGACAAGCAACCTTGTCGCAACTAGTTGCAGCTCTCTTAAGTTGTTGAGCGAACTCGAAACAAAGTAAGGGCGCTAGCACCTCACTTAAGTTGCTGAGCGGACTCGAAGCAAAAGTAAGGGCGCTAGCAGCTCGCTTAAGTTGTTGAGCGGGCTCAAAACAAAATAAAGGCGCAACTAGCTACGAGTTGGTTCCTCCGCGCATAGGTTTTCCATACAAAGCACGACCGTTCAAGGGAAATAACTCAAAAACTTAAAAAACTGATTACTCAAGCTTTAGCAACTTAGCTTTTCTGTCGTCTGCTTCCCGGCAAGGAGAAACCTTCTTGAACGACCTGGTCCACACCATTATCTTCTCCTCCCCCCCCTGGTAGACCTTGTGGGCGAGGGAACCTTCCTTCTCTTGAGAAAGAAACAGAGAAATAAAGTAATGATATGGAGCCTTGGGCTCATTATCGCTTACCGGGTTCTAGTGCTGCACAAAGTGTCAGATAATATATGCGTAAAAGGATTATAGCATAAAAGAAAGCTGCCAAGATGTGCGGGGCACATGAACTTTACTAGTGCACGGGGTCTGCGCCCGGCTCTGTACAAAGGATTACATGCAACAGCGGCAAGACTTGTACAGAAAGGTGGTTGCCTGACGGGGTACGACAACCGCGCCTTACGGGTAAAACTTACGAAGATGCTCGATGTTCCAGGAGTTGCTCACTGGAATGCCATCTTCGGTCTCAAGGCGGACAGCGCCGGGCCTAGTGACTCGTTTCACCCGATAAGGGCCTTCCCACTTCGGTGTCAACTTGTTGGAATTCTTGGCCGACTGAACGCGCCGAAGAACAAGGTCGCCTTCCTCGAGACTCCTGGCATTGACTCTGCGGCTATGGTAGCGGCGCAGAGCTTGCTGGTAGCGAGCGGCTCGCACAGCAGCCTGGAGACGGTCTTCCTCAAGGAGCAGCGCGTCATCTTGCCGCAGCTGCTCTTGCTCGAGCTCATCATAAGCGAGCACTCGAGGTGACCCGTATACGAGTTCCGTGGGGAGAACTGCCTCCGCTCCATAGACTAGAGCGAAGGGTGTCTGGCCAGTGGCTCGATTTGGCGTCGTCCTGATCGACCAAAGAACCACCGGCAGCTCCTCGATCCAGTTTCTTCCACACTTGTGCAGCCTGTCGAAAGTTCTGGTCTTGAGGCCTCGCAGCACTTCAGCGTTTGCTCTCTCCGCTTGACCGTTGCTTCTGGGATGAGCAACAGAAGCGAAGCAGACCTTGGCGCCAAGATCTTGGACGTACTGCATGAAGGTGCGGCTCGTAAACTGTGTGCCGTTGTCGGTGATGATCCTGTTAGGGATCCCGAAACGGCAAACAATCGACCTGAAGAACTTGACTGCTGACTGTGCTGTCACCTTCCTCACTGGTTCCACTTCCGGCCACTTTGTGAACTTGTCGATTGCAACGTACAAGAACTCAAAGCCCCGGACAGCTCGAGGGAAGGGGCCGAGGATGTCGAGCCCCCAGACCGAAAATGGCCAGGATAAAGGGATCGTCTGGAGAGCTTGAGCTGGCTGGTGTATCTATTTGGAATGGAACTGGCACGCTTCACACTTGGTTACTTGTGCAGTTGCATCCTGGAGGGCTGTCGGCCAGAAGAAGCCTTGTCGAAACGCTTTGCCGACAAGTGCTCTTGCGCCAATGTGGTGACCACATATGCCTCCATGTATCTCTGCTAACAGCTGTTGTCCATCTTCCCGGCGAATGCACTTCAATTTCACACCGTTGAGTCTTATTCTGTACAGTGTGCTGTCGACAAACTTGTACATACTTGACTGCCGGGCTACTTTTTCAGCTTCTTCTTGCTCTTCGGGAAGCTCTCCTGTCTGAAGGAAACGGACAATCTGCTGCGCCCATGCTGGAGCTTGCGGCTCGACAACGAGGACTAAAGGCATATCTGTTGCTGCGGGAACATCCGCTTCTACGGCAGGAACCTGCAGTTCGGCCGGAGCGTGATATTCCCCGGCAAGCTTGCCGGAGCAGAACTTGCCGGGAGCGTTTGCTTCGACAGAACAAACCATAAGGTTTGCCGGAGTAGACTGCTCCTCAGCATCCTTGGTGTTGATCTTGGGGACTTTCTTGGCGGCGGCTTCGGGGAGCTCTGCCAGAAAGTAGTCACCGGAAACCAACTTCCTCTTTTTGCTTGGTCCAGTTGATGGTGTCACGGATGGTTGAGTCAGCTTGAGCAAAAAAATCCCTGGTTCCACAGGTAACTTTAGTGCTGCGCACTTTGACAGGCCGTCAGCAATATCGTTCTGAGCTCGTGGAATGTGTTCCATTTGCAGGCCGTCAAAGTGTGCTTCTAGCTTTCTCACTTCATCAACATAAGCTTCCATCAATGGACTCTGGTAGTTCTTGTTCACTTGGCGGACGACAAGCTGTGAGTCACCCCTGACAATGATCTTCTTGATCCCAAGGTCGGCTGCGATTCTGAGACCGGCAAGCAACCCTTCATACTCTGCAGTATTGTTGGTTGCTTGCTCTTTGGGAAAGTGCATCTGGACTATGTACTTGAGGTGCTCTCCGGTGGGTGCGATAAGCAGCACGCCAGCACCGGCGCCTTGCAGCGAGAAGGCACCATCAAAGTACATCAGCCACTCTTTGCTTGACTCCTTGACGGGGATGCTCGCCTCCGGAATTTCTTCATCTGGAGTTGGCGTCCACTCTGCTATGAACTCTGCCAATGCCCTGCTTTGGATAGTTGTAGTGCTCTCAAACTTGAGGTCAAAGCTTGACAGTTCCAATGCCCACTCGACAATCCTGCCTGTTGCTTCTGGATTCTGCAGTATCCTCTTCAGCGGAAAGCGAGTGACGACAGTGATCTCGTGTGCCTGGAAGTAATGGCGCAACTTTCTCGAGGCTATGAGAAGGCCGAAAAGCAATTTTTGCACACCAGAGTACCTCGACCTAGCCCCCTGGAGAAGGGAGCTGACAAAGTAAACTGGTCGCTGCACCATCTTCTTCTGCACGTCCTTGCACATCTGCGCAGACCCATCTTTGTCGGGACCAGAGCTTGTCGGAGAAGCCCCCTGCTTGTCGCTGGATTCATTTGCCGCGGTTGCTGGCTCATCGTCCGCCTCCCTCTTCTCTACTAACGCAACACTAACCACTTGATTGGTTGCTGCTAGGTACAGCAGCAACTTCTCTTGTGGCTTAGGTGCGACAAGTATTGGAGTGGAGGACAGGTACCTCTTCAAGTCCTGCAGCGCAGCCTCCGCTTCCGGAGTCCATTTCACCGGACCTGCCTTTTTCAATATTCTGAAAAACGGTAGGGCGCGCTCAGCAGACTTAGAGATAAACCTGCTGAGAGCAGCCACGCAACCGGCAAGCCTTCGCACATCCTTGACGCGCTTCGGTGCTTCAATCTGCTCGATGGCCTTAATCTTGTCGGGGTTGGCTTCAATCCCCCGCTGAGACACAAAGAACCCGAGAAGCTTGCCGGAAGGGACTCCAAACACGCACTTCTCGGGGTTGAGCCTGAGGTTGATCTTGCGTAGATTTGTAAAAGTTTCTTCTAAATCTTGGATCAGGGTAGCCTTGTCCTTGCTCTTGACCACTGTATCATCCATGTAGGCTTCCACATTTCTGTGTATCTGTGGCTCAAAAGCGACATGGACTACTCTTGCAAATGTTGAACCAGCATTCTTCAACCCAAAGGGCATCCGTACAAAACAGTATGTGCCACAAGGGGTGATAAATGCGGTTTTCTCCTCATCCTCTTCTGCCATGAAGATTTGATGGTATCCTGAATACGCATCAAGAAATGAAAGCAAATCACATCCAGCTGTGGAGTCAACAATCTGGTCAATGCGCGGCAAGGGAAATGGATCTTTGGGACAAGCTTTATTGACATCAGTGAAGTCTATACAAAGCCTCCACTTCCCGCTCGCCTTGCGCACGACTACAGGATTGGCCAACCACGTGGGATGGAGCACTCCTCTGACAAGGCCTGCTGCTTCCAATTTCCTGATCTCTTCTGCAATGAACTCTTGGCGCTCCACTGCCTGCTTCCTGACTCTCTGCTTGACGGGCCGCGCATGAGGACAGACGACAAGGTGGTGCTCGATTACTTTCCTGGGAACACCGGGGATATCTGACGGTTGCCATGCAAACACGTCGACATTCGCCCGCAGGAAAGCAATGAGCGCGCTTTCCTATTTGGGGTCAAGCGTGGCACTGATGGTGAAGGTACCACCAGTGCCGTCCTCCTTGGCGGACACCTTCTTGGTCTCGGGTGGAGCTGCCATCGTCTTCTTGCACTTGCCGGTGGAGCTCGATGGCGCGACCTCGCCGGTAGCGCAGCACTCCGAAGAGGTGCGCTTTACCCTTATTCCTTTTGTTGTTCCGCCGCCGGCCTTTCCTTGCCGGGGCGGGATCCTCACTGTCAGATCCTCCTGCTCCTGTACTCTCTCCGAGGAGCCTCCTCCCCTCTTCAGCGCGTGCACACTTGTCAGCCAAGGCGTAAAACTCGCTGACGTCTCTGATCTTACACATCACCATCTCCTCCCTCATCCTTCGGTTTCGCACGTTCTGATGGAACGCGCTGATGATCGCGGCGGGGTGGACGTCTGGGATGTTGTGTTGTACGCGGCTGAATCTCTGAATGTACTCGCGCAATGGCTCTCCTTCCTTCTAGGCGAGCAGATGAAGATCGCTCTCTTGGCCATGTGGCTTGTGGCCGCCTGTAAAGGCGCCGACAAACTGATGGCACAGATCAGCCCAGGTGGATATGGAGTTGTCCGGCAAGTGCATGAGCCAGGATCTGACATTGGGTTGGAGCACCAGCGGGAAGTAGTTGGCAAGAATCTTGTCATCTCGCCCCCCGGCAGCCTGCACCGCAATGGTGTAGATGCTGAGGAACTCCGACGGATGCGTCTTGCCGTCGTACTTCTCCGGCACGTCTGGCTTGAAATTCTTTGTGCTGGGCCACTGGACTTGCCGCAGCTCACGGGTGAACGCAGGACAACCTACTGCGTACGGCAGATCGCCTGGTTCCCCTGGCGCATGCATGTCAACAGAGAGCCCAGCGCGCTTGTCGGATTGACGTCGCGCTTCTCTTCGGCGCTCGATGCGGGTTCGGGCGTCTTCTTGTTGTCGTTCATGGAGAACTTGGCGCTGGTCGCGACGAACTCATGGGTCCGACGACGCGGTGGAGCCGCTGTTGGGGTGGACCCGGCGAGTCGGCGATTTTGGCCTTCGTAGTGGGGAGTGCATGGAAGTCGCACCTCCCTCAGTCTTGTTGCCATCGGCTCGCGTCCGACTGTCCTGCCGCGGCAGCGAGGTGCTTGGTCGCCGCGCAGTGTCGCTGTTGGCAAAGCCGATGAGGCTCTGGATAGTGGCCCTCCATTCGTCGGTCTTGTCCACCGTCGGAGGATAGTCCAAGAGCAGCTGGGCCCGTGCCAAGGCTTCTGCTGGAGTGGTGGGCGGCGGAGGTGAACGCTGCGAGGAGAGGGCCGTGCTCGGACTCCTAACCAAGTTAGAAGGAGCAGCGTCCCGTCCCGGTGACCGCACCTCGCTGGGGCCAGCATGCTGGCGTGCATGCTGGTCTTGAACGCCACGCGAACCACCAGCTTGATCTTGGGTCAGCGGACGTATAGCGCTGCGAACGCTATGACGCTGCTGGTCCCGCACCTCCTGAGAGGGGCGCGGTGCTCGCATGGACGCCGAGGTCTGTGCCGCCTTGTCCTTGGACTTGGCAGCGCTGTGGGCACCCTCGTCGACGCCCATTCCTCCGCCGGCGTCCACTCCACCACCCGTTTGCTCCGGAGGCGGTGGAAGCGACGCAGACGGAATAGCTGCCTCCGAACCCTTCTTCTTCGGTGGCATGTCGATGAAGACGATGAAGATTTAGCTTGCGCGCACGCTGGATCGGGTTCGCACAATCTCGACGCCCCCTACCTGGCGCGCTAGAGATGTCGGGGGGTGCTGATTCCACCAACACATATGGGGACAGGGCCCCTTTCGGTTCGGT